>NC_068981.1:113586793-113589328 GCF_001194135.2 Octopus bimaculoides | reverse complement strand
GGAACGAGCCAGGTTGGGAGGTTGGGTTGGGGAAGAAGCTGTGGACCAAGAGGTCTCGTAGGTTATGGGCTCGTTTGAAGGAGGGGAGGGGTCGATTAGGGAAGTTGTAGAAGGTGGAGGGGTCGGACTGGAAGTGCCAGAAAGCTCGGAGAATAGTGCGTTGGAGGGGTAGGGTGGTGGGATGGTAGGTAAGGGGAAAAGGGAGGTGGGAAACGGCAGGGCGGGTTCGGGGAGAGAGAACAGATGTGTGTGTTGTGTCTGTGTGGTATTGGCTGTTTATATGTGTATGTGTGAGTGAACTTTGTGTCTCTTAGTGTTGTTGGAAGAATTTAGCAGCATGGTAACAGGAGTGGTGGTCCTTTGTGTAGTTGTGTGTCTTTTCACATGAGCGTAGAGGAATGGTCAGTAGAAAGGTGTTAGACTGGCAGTTTGAAGTATGTGTGTATGATGTGTATGTGTGTGCGTGTATGTATATGTTGTGTGTGTTTTGTGTGTAGTCTGTGCATGCGTCTATGTATGAGTGTGTGTGTGTGTGTACGTTTTTGTTTGTGCGTATGTGTGTGTCTGTGTGCGTGTGTGTACGTATGTGTGTGTGTGCGTATGTGCTGTGTAGGTGCATGTATGTGCGAGTTGTGTATGCGTGTGTGTGGGTGGTATATGTGCATTCATGTGTGTAGGCATGTGCGTGTGTATGTATGCGTGTGTGTGCGTGTGTGTGTATGAGCGTGTGTGTATGTGTGTGCATGTATGTGTGTTGTGTGTGGGAGGTATAAGTGCGTTCATGTGTGCGCGCGTGCGTGTATTTGTGCGTGTGTGTATATGTATGTGTATGTATGTATGTGTGCGTGTATAAGATCGATAAAAAAAAGGGGGAAAAGGGGGAAGGATACAAGATGTAAAATAAGAAAATGAATAAAAATTACAAAAAATAACAGATACAAGATAAAAAAAATAAAAAATTAAGTAATTAAAATTAAAGGGACAAAATAGAAATTAATACAATTATAAGAAAATTAATGCAATTAAAAAGTTTAAAATTTCGACGGAAAAAGACGATAAAAAATGTCGAAAAAGGGGCAACAGTGTAAAAAAGTAAGTGGATATAAGAGAGAATAAAATAAGATAAAATAAAATAAAATAGAAAGTTGCTATTTTTTAAGAAGAGTGTACGAGGAGGGGGTTGTGTTGAGTCTGAAAGGAATCTGTGCTTGTAGATTGAAAATGTAACGCTGCTCTCGGCGGAGTCGCAAGTGTGTGGTTCCGTGGTGCAGAGCGAGGCCAAAAACGGGAGATATTAGAGGTGGAGTGGTTGGCCAAGCGGAATGACGGGCGACGCAGGGTGGTGTTCGTGCATAGCCGAACATCTCGTAGATGTTCGGTGAACCGGTCGGTGTACGTATGCCTATGTATGTGTAATTGTGTGCGTAGAGTTTATTGCAGAGATTACATCTGATGCAATAGCTAAGGCTTGAAAAGGTGCAGGAGTTTCTAATGTGGAGAGAGTGCTGGTTGGATCCAGTGTGGGAGGTAGTGTTAGTGATGAAAGGGCGGGTGTAGCAGCGGGATGTAGAGCAAGGGAAGGGTCCAGTGGGGCTGTGGGGGAGAGGAGAATGTGGTATAGCCTAGTAGATCATATAGGTTACGGGCGTGTTTAAAGGAGGACGAGGGTGGGTCGAGGAAAATGGAGTGGGTGGTGAGATCTAGTTGGAGACGACGGAAGGCCGGTAGGATCCTCCAGCGAAGGGATAGGGTGGAGGGTGAAAAAGGAGGGGAAAGGGGTGCGGTTAGGGGATTGGTGTGGTGAAGGAGAGAGGGTGGTGGTGCGATTGATTAGACGAGTGCAGGCAAGGGCGGTTTGGACAAGGGTTAAGGGATATCCTGGATACATGAACAGGCAGGAAAGGTACTGGGGCTGGGTCTCGAAATCCTGGTCCCAGCTGCACAAGCGTCGGAGGCGGAGGAACTGGGAGTAGGTGATGGCCCGTTTGGTGTGGGAGGGATGGGAGGAGGAAAAGTTGAGGTAGAGGTGGGAATCTGTGGGTTTGAAGAAGGCTGAGGTGGTGAGAGAGTGGGAGGGAAGGTTAGTGGTATGAGAGATATCTAAGAAGTTAACCGAGGTGTTAGAGATGATAGAGGTAAATTGGAGAGACGTGTGAAAGTTAGAGAGGAAAGAGATGAAGTTGTTCGAGGGAGAGGGAGGTGGCGCCTATACAGTCGTCTATGTAGCAGTGATATAGCTCTGGAATTGGTCCAGAGAATTGGGAGAATACTTGGGCCTCAATGTGACCAGCAAATAGGTTGGCGAAATTGGGGCCCATTCTCGTTCCCATAGCGACCCCAGACAAAAGTTGGTAGAGCTCCCCGGCGAACGTAAAGCAGTTGAGGGTGAGGACGAGCTCTGCCAGACGGAGAAGGGTGGAGGTGCTGGGTGGGGAGTCAAGGTGACGGTCGAGGAAGTATTGGATGGCTAAGAGACCATCATTGTGGGGAATCACCGTGTATAGGGATTTGATGTCCAAGGCGAAGAGGACGTGT
>NC_068981.1:113585622-113586255 GCF_001194135.2 Octopus bimaculoides | reverse complement strand
TATATATATATATATATATATATTTACAAAGTATGGGGGTTTAGCTCGAATATATATATGTGTGTATATTTATATATATAGGCGTAGGAGTGGCTGTGTGGTAATTAACTTGCTTACGAACCACATGGTTCCGGTTTCAGTTCCACTGCGTGGCACCTTGGGCAAAGCCTTGTGAGTGGATTTGGTAGACGGAAACTGAAAGAAGCCCGTCGAATATATGTATATGTATATGTATGTGTGTTTATGTGTTTGTTTGCCTGTGTTTGTCCCCGCAACATCGCTTGACAACCAATGCTCATGTGTTTACGTCCCCGTAACTTAGCGGTTTGGCAAAAGGACCGATAGAATAAGTACTAGGCTTACAAAGAATAAGTCCTGGGGTCGATTTGCTCGACTAAAGGTGGTGCTCCAGCATGGCGACAGTCAAATGACTGAAACAATTAAAAGAGTAAAAGAGTATATATTTATATATATACGTATATTTATATATATATATACATATATATACATATACATATATATATATATATATATCGTAACATATATTTGCCAACTAAGTGTGGCATCCTATACGGGACAATACTACTGTTGTTTATAGCACTAGGAAGACATCTCCTCCAGCTGGTTAATGAC
>NC_068981.1:113578802-113582890 GCF_001194135.2 Octopus bimaculoides | reverse complement strand
TATATATATATATATATATATATGGTGGTTGTCTACTCCTTATGCAGAGTTTGACCATCTCCTGTACCTGCACCTTAGCACCATCATGGCATCATCTGATGTGGCTTTTTAAACCAGACAATGTTTTGAAAAGACACCCACATAGATTGCACCTCCGATTTGGACCACCAAAAGCTGCAGATAAGTTGGGTTCAGGTACCGAATGGAGGAGTGAAAATAAAGAGATAAAAATTCGAGGTAAGTGCTTCCAAAAGGAACTGTTCGAATTGATTAAGAATTTGATGTTTATACGAAATGTCGAATGAGAGTTCAAAATTTAAAAATTCAGAGGTAAATATATAGATAACAGAAATATATACAGATTCGGGTGAATTCGGGTAAAGGATATCATCTACGGCCGTTTCAGGGGTACAATAAATGTATAAATGGCGTTTTAAGTATTCCAAATGCAGAAACATAATGCCCTCTCATCAGGATGGTTGCCTTCGTGATGAAATCCTACTTGGTAATAATTTTGGGGTCATTTTTGTGGGTTATATATATATATATATATAAAGAATATACATGTAAGTATAAGCAAGAAGAAATTTGATATGTGGAGTGATATAGCGAATATATGAAAACCTTATTAAAAATTAAAAGTTAGAAATTACATTGACAGCAGTGAGAAACCTTAATGAAGAATTTTAAAGTCAGAAAAGTATATTTGTCTTAAGAGTTCTAAAAAAGTATATAGCGGGTTATAATAACAGATAAGAGGTATTTCTACAGCTGTTTCCGAAGTCCATTTGTCCTGGTAGGGTGTGAGTTTTATAATTCACCTTTAGACAATGTTCCATTCATCAGGAACATAAGAGCAAGGTTCGAAAGAAGATATAGAGTAAGGAAATTTCATTTAAGGTTACCTTATGCTAGTCACCGGTTATGGGGGGGGGGACTATTTTTATATCACCGGTTATTGACTATTTTTATATCGACTTGGTTAGGCATGATGGGAAAGCAGATATTTAAAGAAATTATAAATATGTTATTATTATATATTATGAAGTATTCTGGGTAATAATAAATAATAAAGAGAAATTAGAATGCATGCACACATTACAATCTTATATCAAATTTGAACTTACTAGATAGTACACAACAATATATTCCAAAAATTCCCCATTGCAATCTAAAGGATCATAAACCTGATTTTCAATCAAAACCATCCATCTGACTCATATGGCCAACAGAATCGGATTGGGGAAATTTAGTAAATGTATAATAAATAGAATTATACATCATGTCAAAAGCAAAGTTGATCCCTTATGGAATTCGACGGGAAATGTAATCCCATTGTGGATAAATAACACAGTCGTTTCATACAGTTTGATATCTCTAACTATTATGCATCCATTTCACTTATCCTGTTAAATAAGGCGCTAATATTCGCCCGCAACTTCGTTAATATCTCTAGATCAGATATAGATATAATATTACCCGCAAAAAAGACCTTGATTAATTTTAATGGACATAATTGGACTAGATCTGATTCAATGGATTGCTTTGGCATAACTATGGGATCATCAAATTCAGCTCAGGTGGTTTGTATTTCTTGTCTCAAATTGAAAATAGTTAGGAATGACGCTCTCCTTGCTACTAACGGATTATTTAAACCGGGGATAGAAAGGATTAAGAAACCCTTAAGATTCCTCTTAGAGATACGAATACTAAAGTCGTAAACTTCCTAGACGATACATTAAATCTTAATACTAAACTTTATTACCCATACCGTAAGCCCAATCGAATAATACAATATGTTAACGTTTCCTCAAATCATTCTAAATCTACCATTAGCAGCTTAGTCACGGCTATATAGATAAAGATTTCGAATCTTTCGGCTATTGAGGAAATATTTAATGCGCACACACCTATCTATAATCTAGCTTGAAAATTAAGCGATTTTAGCTTAATAATTATTATATACTCGAAACTAAACTTAAAACTATCTAACAACTCAAATTCTAACTTTGAATCAACTAAAATGGATGCCTCACTGGAAAATATAAGTAAAATTAAGCCTTTAAGTAATTATATTAAATCTAATAAAACAGGACCTAACAATAAACGCAAATCCTTTACTCAAGAACAACTTAATACGTCTAAACAATCTAAACCTAGAAAGCGTGAAGTAATTTAGTTTGCCCCACTCTTCTCCCTTGATGTTAAAAACCTACCTAAGCTGTTCTTCAAAATCCTAAGATATAATTTTCCAAAACATCACAAATATTAACCAATATGTAACAAACCTTCTATAAAATTGTCTTACTCCACAGTGCCAAATTTGGGATCAATTAATGCATCCATAAATAATAGTAAAATCCAATTTCAAATAATTAAAACTTCAAAGACTGATAAGAAGCCCAATATAAATGGGAATAACAATAATATAAATATACTCGGAACACCAAACACATGTAATTCAATCTCAAATAAAAAATGTTTCTCATATTTCGATAGCTTTGAATCAAATAAATCCATCCCCATAAAATAAGGATAATAGCAACCATGGAACAGGAATATATGTAATTGTAGAGATGTCGAGTCATGTCCGCTTGCAGGATTTTGCCTCCGCAAAAATGTGGTATATAAATGCACCGTAATATCAGATACATACCATGCTAGAACTTATAAAAGTAGCACTATATACTTCAGAAAAAGATATAGAACTCACTAAAATTCTTTTACCAATATTAAATATAAAAATTCAATAATTCTCGCTTCCTATATGTAATATTAATTTCAAAATATCGTGATCTATAATAGCGAATGCACTCCTCTATAATGCTAATATGTATAAATGTAATTTGTGCGTGAAGGCGCATGGCTCAGTGGTTAGAGCGTCGATCTTACGATCGTGAGATTGTGAGTTCGAATCCTGGACCGGGTTGCATGTTGTGTTCTTGAACAAGACACTTTATTTCGCGTTGCTCCAGTTCACTCAGCTGTAGAAATGAGTTGCGACGTCACGGGTACCAAGCTGTATCGGCCTTTGCCTTTCCTTTGGATGACACTGGTGGCGTGAAGAGGGGAGGCCGGTATGCATGGGCCACTGCTGGTCTTCCATAAATAACCTTGCCCGGACTTGTGCCTGGGAGGGTAACTTTCTAGGGGCATGATCAGTCATGATCGAAGGGGTCTCAGCAATTTGTGCATTAAGGAATCTTACATTATTCTTAGATCGTATAATTCGGGTATATTAAATAAATTTTCCGATACGATTCATTCAACCTTCATGAAGGTCGGAATGATAAATAGCGACTCTTGCATTCCAATTTCTCTTCTATCATTCCTTATTACCCAGAATACTTCATAATATAAAATAATAACATATTTATAACTTCTTTAAATTGCTGCTTTCTCATCATGCCCAACCAAGTCGATATAAAAATAGTCATAACGAGTGACCAGCATAATGTAACCTTAAATGAAATTTCCTTACTCTAAACCTTCTTTTGAACCATGCTCTTTTTTTCCTAATGAAGGGGACATTGTCTATAGGTGAATTATAAAATTCACTTCCTACCAGGAGAAATGGACTCCGGAAACGGCCGTAGAAAAACCTCTTACCTGTTATTATAACCCGCAATATACTTTTTTAGAACTCTTAAGACAGATATATTTCTCCGGACTTTAAAATTCCTCATTAAGGTTTCTCACTGCCGTCAATGTAATTTCTAACTTTTAATTTTTAATTCTAAATTTTAAACTTTTAATTTTGAATAAGGTTTATTCGCTATATCACTCTACATATCAAATTTCCTCTTGCTTATACTTTCATGTATATTCTTATTTTATATATTTTTTATTTCTATTATATTATTAAATAATACTTTTAATATGTTCTGAATGTCTTAATGTATTTGTTGTATTAATGTATGTCATAAATACAAGATAATTATCTAATTTTTGAAACTTCTTTAAATTATATTATATACTATCTAGCGTTGGGTTCAGCCTGAGCACTTCGAGACTTCGAGGCAGTTCTATGATTTTTCGAAAGAAAAAGCAATATAATTATATATATATTATAGTACATGTACACATAT
>NC_068981.1:113576117-113578289 GCF_001194135.2 Octopus bimaculoides | reverse complement strand
TATATATATATATATATATATATATATATATATATATATATATATATATATGGCTGTGCGGTGAGTTGCTTGCTTACCACATGGTACCGGGTTCAGTCCCACTGTGTGGCACCTTGGGCAAGTGTCTTATACGCGCGCGCGTGCGTGTGTTCGCTTGACAACCGATGCCGGTGTGTCTACGTCCTCGTAAACTAACGGTTCGGCAAAAGAGTCCGAAAGAATAAGTAGTAGGCTTACAAAGAATAAGTCCTGGGGTCGATTTGCTCGACTAAAGGCGGTGCCTCAGCATGGCCGCAATCAAACGACTGAAAGAAGTAAAAGAGTATATATGCATTTAAATATATACTCTTATAAATAAATATATATATTATATTTATATACATATATGCATGTAAATAAATATATACATATATATACATGCATATGTACATATGTAAATATATACGCATTTATATACATGCCTATTTATATATGGATATTTGGATCTTGATATAAATAATGTGCATATATTTCGTGTTGATATCTATTTATCATCATAGGTATTTGATACACACACATACTCACACACCTTGTGAATATGTATGTATTTATGAATCTTGGATCATTCATTACTCGATCTTGACTTTATAACGACCAGTTCCTTGTAATTCTAGCACGCCACCTTTTTTCAGATTTCTACCCTTTCGCATGCGTATGTCTTCAAAAATATGGTTTTAAAATATGCACTTTTCAGAAAATTATGAGGAAACAACGACGGAGATGGGGGGCACTAAGCTGTACTTATGCTAAAGAAGATCAAAACCGTAATGTTGTTTTGAAGAAACACTTCCGACGAAATTACGGTTATTTCTAACACTATTTCTTGCTCATACACACACACATACATACACACACACACACACACACACACACACACACACACACACACACACAGACGCGCGCGCGAGCAGACACACAAAACACATAAACATACAGATTCACACGTACACATACACACACACGCCTGTCTGAGTGTGTATGCGTAACGTGGCGTTTGAGAGGGAGTGAATACAAATTGTGATAGTTGCCCAGATTAGTAAATAAATAAAATATACATATTAAGTAATAGAAACTAAGTATTGAACATTAAACCAACTTACTGTCTGCGAGAGTATCTTGCTCTTTTAGGGCGAGGAGATTCTGAACTCATCTCTGTCTCTTCTTTGCTTCACGAAAAATAGATACACACAAAGCGATTAGTGTTTATTTATGGACAATGATGACAATTGTTATTGTTGTTGATACGGTACGTAATGTTGCTGGTGGTAGTTTTTAATGAATGTTAGTTTAGAAAACTATTGCGTTTTCGTTTTCTAAGTTGAAATACTTCGCTTTCCTCTCTTAGAAACTGAGAGCGTTCAGTTCACGCAGAAGCCTAGTTGAAAATGATAAATAAAAGGAACTGAAAAGGAGTGGGGGGTAAAAGCAGCTGCCACACATTACATGTAAAGGCGGTAATTCATCCAGTTCACTTGACTGTATACACAGCTTTTTCTCTCTATATCTACCTCGTTTTCTAACTATGCACTAATATAAATTTTCTTTCATATTTCATGCCATTCTTTTAATATTTTTTCATTGTTGTCTGGTAAGTGTCATAGTTGTTTGGCAAGTGAGAACGTGAACAAAAATTGAAACAATAACGAAAACCGCGTAACCTATTAAAAAAAAAACACACAAACTGTTAGATTTAGTTTTATTCATAGAACATGAAGCGCGAAAAAGTTTCTTTGCCTTTCTACACCACAGCCTGCTGGATTTTGTCAGTTAGCGAGTCACAGAAGTACGGTGAAAATTTTTGAAAATTTATATTTTTTATTTTTTTACTTTTTCTTACTTGTTTCAGTCAGTAGACTGTAGCCATGCTGGGATACCGCCTAAAAGAATTTAAATCGAACGAATGACCTCAGAACTAATTTCTTAAAGCCTGGTATATATTCAATCAAAGTCCTTTTGTCGAACCGCTATGTTACAGGGACATCAGCATTGTTTGTCAAGTGGTATGTATGTGGAGAGGGTCTAGGACAGACGCAAAGACATACATACATACATACATACATCGGTGCAGGCGTGGCTGTGTGGTAAGAAGCTTACTTCCCAACCATATGGTTCCGGGTTCAGTCCCACTGCATG
>NC_068981.1:113566791-113576107 GCF_001194135.2 Octopus bimaculoides | reverse complement strand
TGTGTGTGTGTGTGTGTGTGTGTGTGTGTGTGTGTGTGTGTGTGCGTGTATGTGTGTGCGTGTATGTGTGTGTGTGTGTGTGTGTGTCTACCATCGCTTGTTAACCGATGTTGGTGTGTTTACGTCCCCATAACTTAGTGGTTCTGCAAAAGAGTCTGATAGAATAAGTCCTGGGGTTGATTTCTACGAGTAAAAACCCCTTAAGGCGGTGTTCCAGCATGGCCGCAGTCAGATGACTGAAACAAAAGAATTAAAAAATGAAAATACATTCATACGTACGTACATACAAACTTACAATACATGCCTATCTATATATACTTTCCTACTTATATATATATATAATCATAAATATATAGGGATTGACAGTAACCTGCTTCTCCAACCTGCTTGTCAATCCCTATATATTTATGATTATAAATTATTATTTACCGAAAAAGGTTTTTTCATACTGAGCTACCCGGCAGAAATTGTTAATTATTAATTTTATTACTAATTGATGATTCCCTGCCCTGCATATCTATATATATATATATATATATATATATATATATATATATATATATATATATATATATATATATATATACGCAAGTCTACATACATATACACACACACACTCACACATGCACACACACACACACACATACATACATACATACATGCGTAATCATTTATAAGTATATCAAATAGCATACAGAATAAATTCTTGATTTAAAATTATTTCTGCCTCTTGAGGATATGTCATAATTGCTAAATAGCAATTAGGATCAGCTCCACTTGAGAAAGGGAGATAATCTCAAGAATCGAGAATTTCTAAGAACTTGGCAAGCCATCAACGACTGGTTTAATGTCTGGAGAGAAGAGGACTGTCATGGACTGAGGTTATTGGCTCAATATCCGTCAACGCGACAGTTGTCCAACTTTATTTCCAGTAATCAAAGGACTTACACTCATACAAAAAAGAACAGAAAACATTTTTGGCCTAGGTAATTTGATTAATTTAAGCAAAACTGAGCTGCGAGAAATAACTCAAATGTATTTGAATAACATACATGCCACTGGCTAAAAGTTATTTCTATCGACTCGTAGGCGAGTTTCTCTATCACTAACAAATTATCGTATTCTAGATGTTAAAGAAAACGGAGACCAGTAATGCTTGAGCTCAAATTTAAAGTCAATAACAGCTTGCATAACACTGTCAAGACTCTCATCTACAATGCCAAGTAGTCCAGAGACAAGCAACAAAAAATCTCTAGCTTTGCAATGAAGCGGGTGTTATTTCGAAATTTTCTTCTACCAGGAAGATGTCAAAACAAACACTAGGCTTTCCTGTTACAAACTTTTGGGTGGCAGTTGGCTCTATCGAGTACATTCGTTCTTTGATAAAGTTCGTTTTTCATCTTGCAAGGTTTCAAGCAAGTTTGGTAGGGTTGCTAGTTTACTCGCCGACGGCTTGATCATGCAACAGGTTGTATTGGGTTACATGTTACCAGTAACACTAAGACTAACCTGCCATACCTACCTACCTACCTACCTACCTACCAGAAGAAACGGGCTGTAATGAGCTTTATTGTGGCGGCTATGCCGGGATACGACAAGGAATGAAGAGCATCAAAAACAGTACGCTGATGACGATGTGGAACAAGCGGTCTAGGTGAGCCGGTAGAGATGTCACAAAAGATCCGTCCTTCAGCAGACGGAATGGGTAAGTATTCAAATCTGCAACTGGAATATTGGTTAGAAGAAGTGTCCAAAGAGTCCAGAGGAGGTTGGTCTGTGGCGATAGCAACCAAATCGATGTGTGTAGGAGACTAATGTGAACACACAGGCAGTGTGGATAATGCATCCACAGGTATGTTTGCAGATCCGGCTATATGACGAATGTCACTGGTATATTGCGAGATGAAATCCAAGCGTCAGTATGTCCTTGGCGAGTATTTATCGGACTTGGATTGAAGAGCGAATGTAAGAGGTTTATGATCTGTGAATAGCGCGAACTCCCGACCTTCTAGGAGGTGGCGGAAGTATCTCACAGCAAGATAAACTGATAAGAGCTCTCTGTCAAAAGCACTGTAACGCTGTTCAGCTGGCTTGTGTTGACGTGAGATAAAAATAAGTGGTTGATTTTTCTGGTTGATGATGTGTTCTAGAACGGCACCGACAGTGATCGTGGACGCGTCTACGGTTAGGGATAGTTTCACGTTTGCAGTAGGATGAATGAGAAAGGAAACTTTAGCTAATTCAGCCTTTACGGAAAGGGAAATAGATGCGTCTTTCTTCTTTGTGGATTTTAAAGGTTGTGTCAGGAGAAACAACTTGTCCGCGCAGTTCGGTATGAAAGTTCTGTAAAAATTCATTAACTCCAGAAAGTGACGTACTTGTCTCAATGAAGTAGGTGGGTGCGATTTTCTGAATAGCATCCACTTTAGATGGGAGGGGTCGAATTCCCTCTGCGTCTATAAGATGTCCAAGGAATTCCAATGAAGTTGTACCGAATACACATTTAGCTGGATTGATCTTTACATGATACGCTCGCAGACGTTTAAACAACTGTTATAGATGTTGATGGTGATGTTCAACTGTGTCACTGACTACTAGGAGGTTATCTACATAAGCAAAAACAAAATTCAATCCGCGAACGACTTTGTCGATGAAATGCTGGAATATACTGGCAGCATTTTTCAGACCAAAAGGCATAGATAGGAATTTGAATGAACCAAACGAAGTTTAAGGTATATCTTCCGGATTCATCGAGATTTGGTGGTACGCACCAGATCCACTTTGGAAAATATAGTGCAACCACGGAGAACATAAGAAAAATCCTTTAAGTTGGGTAGAAGATAACGATCGAGCGTGACGATAGCATTAAGTCTCCTGTAATCACCAACGGGTCTAAAATCCGCTTCACCATTCCGAGCTAAGTGTAGCGGAGATGCCCAAGGGCTAGTAGAAGGACGTATAAGACCAAACTGGAGCATGTGCTCGAATTCAGTGTGGGCTTTCTTGAGCCTGTCTGGCGCTTGTCTACGTGGACGAGAGAAAACGGGTGGACCAGTTGTTGTAATAAAGTGTTGAGTCGAGTGGACTGTCCGGATGGGCTTAAATGAGAGATCCGTTAACTCGGGAAACGAGGCTAGAAGAGTATGGAACTGGTTACTGGCAACAGCTACTTAAAATGATGGGCTGAGGATAGCAGCAGTAGATTCACATGCAGGCGTAGATTAAGATGTAGTAGTATCCACAAATCTGTTTCATGACATCTACCAGGAGTGAATAGTGGTGTAAGAAGTTCGCCCTGAGGATAGGATGCGGCAGGTCAGCGATGACAAAAATCCATTTAAAATCTCGACGCAAGGCAAGGTCTAGAGTTAAAGATATCTGACCGTAGGTTTTGATGGGAGACTGCTTCATCGCATATAAGGAAATACTGGATAATTGTGGCTTGTTAGAGCTGAACCGTAATGGCAAAATACTGCAACTTGGTCCTGTATCGACCATGAACAACCTGTTTGAGACTAGGCCCCTAACGAAGAAAGCACGATTAGCTGAAAAGTTGCGAGAGAGGTCTAACGTACCCAGGCTCTCTAGGTTCAGTTTTCCGACACTTTAAAAGCACAATACTTGTTACAATGACGTGCTTTGTCATGGAAATGTGCGCGGTACCAACACACCGAAAAATTGCTGGTTGAAAAAGTGTTACGTCGTTTAAAAGATAAAGAACGGCTTCGCGAACGCCGACTAACGAGACAGAATTGAGTTATTTGGCGCGTTAAACCATCGATAGCCTTCAACATGGTGTCTCCATTTGTATTATCAGGCTGTTGTCGAGAAGACGATGAAGCAATAATCGAATCAGCAATGGTGGGTCTGTGAGAAAATTCCATTATCTTATCTGCAGACGCAGCAATTTGATCTATAGTGTTGGTGTCAACCATATTCGCCAATATCGTCTGTACATTAGTTGGTAAGCAGGAAAAATATAATTTCTTTACGAAGACGCTGTCCGCAGGTGTATCATCACTGAGTTCTCTGATCCGCCTAAGAAATTCTGAAGGAGTTTTGTCATCCAGGTTCTCATCCTGTAACAATGCACGGAAACGGCTTTCTGCTGATTTAGAATTTCTGCGTAGTATTTCTGTTCTCAGAGAATCGTAAGGTCATGCCTTGTGGAAGATCTGTGATGGTATCTTTAACGGTATCTGCTATTATGGCGGGAATGCACGTGTAGCTTTTGTTGAGCGGCTTGGATACCATGTACTGTGAAATAAGAATCAAGCTGTGCAAACCATAGCTTAGCGTCACCGGAATAGGCTGGTATGAAAGTGTTACTCATGATTATGACAAAGAACAGGCGTGATAAGTGACTTTCTTATTTGACGCGGAAGACACGAAATTATTTCAAAACTAGAATATCAGAGGTGCTGGTAGAGTAATGTAGAAATTACCTTGAAAAGTGTAGTAAGGCGTCGATTTACCATGTGCTGTGGTTTGTGTATTCAAAAAGTCGGCTTTACTATTTTATAGTGAAATGTCCGCAGTGGTTATCGTGTTCTTGACGTCGGGGTTACCATTTTATAGTGATGTCGATTAAGTGACATCCTATAATTCAATAAGCGTGAGAGAAAGAGGGGTCACCTAAGAAAAATATGCATTATACATGGTAATGAAATTACCATACGTAACTAGTGTTCGAATAAGACCCTTTTCTAGATACATTTCATGTTATGAAACATCTCTAGTTTGGTCGGATCTTTGTGGTTTTCGTCACTGAATACATACACAAACATCAACACGGATTGTTGGTGAAACATTCCCATCAAAACAAATGTCAAGTGTAAACATAAGCCGGATCTTGAAATAAAACTGAATAATGACATACATACATACATACATACATACATACATACACACACACATACATACATAAATACATACATATATTCATACATACATACATACATACATACATACATACATACATGGTGGTTGTCTACTCCTTAAACAGAGTTTGACCACCTCCTGCACCTACACCTTAGCCCTTTCATGGCATCTGATGTGGCTTTTTAAACCAGACAGTGGTTTGAAAAAACACCCACACAGATTGCACCTCTGATTTGCACTACCAATACCTGCAAGTAAGTTCTGCTCATTGTGGATCCTAACATTTCTTTTAAGACCCCCATTGGATTTGAAAACCCTCTGGCACACACCACATTCAAACGCGTGCACAGACATATAATCAGAATAGCTGGATGAGGTTTGTTTTCCATGGGATCGCAGGTGAGATTTGAGGCCAGCCATACATACATACATACATACATACATAGTGAATGCTCTGTCTTCCCAGTTGATTGCCGCTTTCTTGTGCTTCCTCGTTATCAAGAGTATTTCCGATTTTCCATCCCGCTGTAGATTTGCTTTGTTTGGAAAATAGCCGACTGACGAAGGTTATAACTTACTTTGTGCTTCCACTCTTCAATCGCCACAAACCAGCTAATCAAAGCTACTGCTAATATCGTAGCTAACATGGTAGGCTACAAGTAAAAAACTGAAGATACAAAAGCAGATGAAAGGAAAGAACCAAACTGGAGAAAGATAATACGAATAAAGCAGGGAAAGACATGGAAAGAACTGGAGCAATTGAACGCCACTGCTCCTCGGCTCACAAAACTGAGAATTCTCCCATTCTGTTGCCAGTTGTAGTAAACGTTTGCCACGAGGTCACCGAATAAGTCTGGCATATAAGCGTAAAGCTCGTAGCGCAAACCATCCAAACCAGGCGATTTACCACTCGTGTAGTTAGTCATTGCTTCCCACATTTCAAAGGCTGTCATCGGCCTTTCGTAGCGCCTCACCTCCGTCGCCGAGAACCGCGGTAGCCCGTCGAGGTCGGACGTGAAATCCATCTTGAGATCCGGTTCATCTCTACTCCTGAACAGTTAAGCTAAACACCACTGAAAGGCATCAGGCATCTGTCTAGATCAGATATCATTTGCCCGTTGTGGTCAGGCAAGGATCGGACTGTGGATTTATTACCACGCCGTGCCTCTTCCACTTGGGTCCATTGAACGGTTTTCGTCCCTTCGTGTCTAAGAGCATAGGCATATTGAAAAGAGTACCACCAAAATAGAAGTCCCCTCGGAGCATGAAATACTAGAGTCTTAGAGGAAAATTTGGGCAGATTAAAAAAAGTACAACAGTGATGCCCCATGGATTAACAGGCAGGAAAAGAGACACTGAGCTTATAGATGAGCAAATGTGGGAAGAGATAAATATAAAAGACATCAGACTCGCATTACAAAAAAAAGTAAACGGAAGTCACCGAGTATGGATAAGGTCCCAAACTATTGGTTCAATGTGTTTACAAACTCACATAAGAAACTAACTTCTTGTGACAACGCAGTTACGATGGAACCCCAGAATGATTGACCAATGGTATCACTTTTTTGCTTCACAAAACTGATGAAACAAAAACTCTGAGAACTGTAGCATTCCTTACAACAATGTACAAAATCCTTACAACTCTCCTAATGGAACGCACATATGCGTTTCTCGTCAACGACAACATCTCTGATGAACAAAATGATGTAAACGTGGGTCTTGTGGATACAGGATTCAACTGTTAATTAACAAAATGATTTTCGAAGATTATCACATCAGGTTTGCAAGGCTTTTGATTAGTTTTCCTCGCAGCTTGATAAAGGAATGCCTGGAGATGTTCAAAATTTCTCCAGCAACCAGGAATTTTGCATCTCATTCTATGAAGCTCTGAACCAACGACATTAATTTTCAACATTGACACTACAAATATAAATGCTGGACAATTGAATGTTAATTGAAGAAGCTTTCAAGGAGAC
The DNA here is from genome assembly GCF_001194135.2 of Octopus bimaculoides. Taxonomy (NCBI): domain Eukaryota; kingdom Metazoa; phylum Mollusca; class Cephalopoda; order Octopoda; family Octopodidae; genus Octopus; species Octopus bimaculoides. The sequence goes on along the minus strand of NC_068981.1, from coordinate 113,569,250 downwards.
TCATCATCTCCTTTGTTATTCTACTTAGCACTTTCTTCTAAGTAAATTCCTGAATGAAATAAATTATGGACACGAGTGTATGGAGTCAATCATCTCTGTATGGATGACTTGAAACTGTTCGCAAAAAACGATCAGCTTCTGAAAGCACTCATCCACACAGTCAAACAATTTAGTGATGACATCAAAATGGAATTTGGGCTTGACAAATGCGCCAAAGCTATATTTACCAAAAGAAAACTATCAGACACATGCAACATCATCTTTGATAGAGACGCCGAAATAAAAGAATTAGAACTTCGTGGCAGTTATAAGTATCTAGTAGTATGTTCAGGAGACGGGATTAAATACATTCTGATGACAGAAAAGATAAGGAAAGAATGTCACCGAAGAGTAAGAGTCATTCTGAAAACCGAGCTGAATGCCAGAAACAAAATTAAGGCTATTAGCACATTGACCATGCCTCTAACCACACACAACTTCAATATTATATCTGAAATCAACAAAGTTGATGTCAAAATACGAAAGCTAATAACAATGCATCATATATATCACTCAAAAGTAGAAACCGACTGAATATATCTCCCGAGAAAAGAAAGCGGTCGGGGGTTAATAGAATCTCAACTCTCATTAAAAATTACAACCATAGGATGGTCTGTTTACTTGCAACAAGCAAACGACTGATGTTAAAGCTGGTTTTGAAACATGAAGATACCAAAACGTTGCACTCAGTAATGTAAAACGCGAAAATATACCTGTAGACGAACCTGTACCCGAAGAAAATATGTCCCCAACAGACAAAGCAAAACAAATAAAAATCATAGGCAAACAAATCAGCCTCCAATATACCAAGGAGAAATGAAAGCAAAGGCCGCTGCATGGTAAATGTTCAACTAGAATCAAGGACCCTGATATAGATAAAGTACTTACTCATCAGTAACTATTATGCTCAGGTCTCAAACCAGAAATTAAGGAGTATATCATTGCTGCTCAGGGCCAGCTCTTTATTAAGAATTACTAGAGTAATGTCTTGAAATATAAAAAGATGTCATCATACCGCATAAGTGAAGAGCACCCATACACATTCTAAGAATTACGAGAGTAATGTCTTGAAATCTGAAACGAGATCATCATACCGCAAGCGACCACAAACTCTGGATCCAGCATACTGGCACCAGCAGAATACTTGCAAAGGCATAACAGGGTAGCTTAGTACACACACTAATATGCCGCACATACAACCTCCCTCACAAACATAATTGGTGGGAACACAAGCTACTACAAGTTGCCCGGAATGCCGAGGTTACTATCCTTTTGGAATTTCAGTGTTCAGACTGATCAGGAAATAGAGGTAAACCGACCTGATCTCATTGTGAAAAATTATATTGAATAGACTTATATTCTGATTGATATTGTAGTCCCAGCTGACAGAAACTTATCTCTGAAAATGTTTGAGAACTGAGCAAGTAAAGAAATCGGAAGAATGCGGCATCTCAAAACGACAACATTTACCTTTATTTTTATTGGGACACTTGGAAAGATATCAAAAGGAGCACACAATTATGTAGACTAAATCCCTGGCAGCCCCAAAATAAGCGAATTATAAAAGATCATATTTATGGGTACCTCACATATTCTACGTAAATCCCTCCCCATGTAGATACAACCCTACTCACTCTGTGTTTCTTTTTGTCTCTCAGACATCAGTGTCTTCAATTGCATGGCACCTCAACTTTTAGCAACTTCAGATGCAAAACCTTGTTCTCCCTTGATTCCACTGGTTCAGACTTGGGTACAACTCATATAAATTAAAGCAGGGCTAAAATATATAATAATAATAATAATAATAATAATAATAATAATAACAACAACAACAACAACAACAACAACAACAACAACAACAACAACAACAACAGACACCGGGGACGTTTAACATGTGAGAACGATAAATCACTGCTCCGAAATTTATCCAAAAACATCGGAAATAAAGACATCGCATGGAGCCAAAAATAGCCGAGTAAGTAATACTCATTGAAATTTATTTGTATTTTTCCAAATATAATGATGTATTTTAACTGGATATCATCTTCACTACTCGCACAGCAAACGTAAACACGCTTGTTACATCAACACCAGACCATCTCCGGCCCCAAACACCATGTACAAAAAATTACAAACAGATTAAATAATACCGGTATTATTCCACCCATGAATAACAACCGGGAAGTGCGTACTTTAAACTTGTTACGCAAAAAGTACGAAGAGGTGCACGTGCAAAACAATCTGACAACAGAAATGAACGGACCGGTACCCTACGAAAATGATGACCGTCAAAGTAAAGGGCCGGACGTTGTTCCTCATGTCCCGCAAATAAAACCAAAAAGGCATAAATGGACACATGAGGAATATATTTCAATCCTACACGCTTATTTTGCAGCAGTGCTCTACCCAAAGAACGAAAA
>NC_068981.1:113565416-113566781 GCF_001194135.2 Octopus bimaculoides | reverse complement strand
GTAAACAAAAAACAACAAACCCAGACCGTAGAGATGTATAATAATGTACACAAACCACCAATGCAGAACACCACAGACAAACATATGAATGAAAAGGAAGGTGAAACAAATCTAAAACCTGGGAATAACGAAGGGAAACCTAATGACTATGATACTATGAAAATGAGAATAATCAAAGAACTGAAAACCACAGATCTTAGAATGGACCACAGATTATATCTCCCAAAATCAAAATAGACAATAAAACAGCATCAATAATAAATAGCATAAACCTGGCCGTCACGGAATTAGCAACCACAGAAACAACTGGCAATAACACTGAGCTAAATGACATAATATATGCGGCAGCCACTGCAGCCACAAAAGAAGCAGGATACTCACTCAAATCCATCAGAACAGGAGCTCTACCACCCAAACAGACCTTGTTGATAAATAATACCCAAAACAAAATTTTAAAAAAGAGAAAAGATCTATCGATTCTCAACGAAATTAGTAGACAATCAACACAACTAAGTAACAAGAAGAAAACAAAAATACTGTACAAATACAACATTACAGAAAAAGATTTACCTGAGGCAAAAGAAAAGCTAAAGCAAGATATCCTTGCTAAAGCACAAAGGATCCGCCGGTATGAGAAACGCCAACGTTTCTTTGAACAAAACAAACAGTTCAAATCGAACCCCAAAAAATTCTCCTAAGAACTGGGTAAAAATAAAATAGACATTACTGCAGCACCAACAGCAGAAGTGGAAGAATTTTGGAAACAAATATGGTCGGTGAAGCAACAACCCCAGAAAAGGACCATTAAAACAACGAACTTAGCACCTGAGCAACTCTGGACCCCTATAACAACTGAAGAGGTCACCCAGGTACTGCAAATACTAAGCAACTGGAAGGCACTTGGGCACGACAAGATCCCCAACTTCTGGTTAAAATACCTGACAGGAATGCACAAAAAGCTGGCTGAAAACTTTAACAACATACTAGCAGAGCAAGAGACAATGCCTGAATGGCCCACGAAAGGGAAAACCACCTTAATTCCCAAATCCACAGAAACGGAGAAACCACAAAACTACAGACCTATAACCTGTCTCCCTACGATCTACAAAGCCTTTACTGCAATAATGTCGCAGAGATTGAGTAAGCACCTGGAAAATAACAACCTGTTTCCAGAAGAGCAGAAGGGATGCTGCAAGGGCTCATACGGCTGTAAAGATCAATTAATGATCAATACAGCCATAACTGAAGACAGCCGCAGAAAGAAGAAAGGCCTCAGTATGGCCTGGATCAACTACCGAAAGGCTTTCGACAGTGTTCCCCACACGTAGATCCTCGAAACACTAGCCATAAACAAGGTGGCACCAA
>NC_068981.1:113557233-113564092 GCF_001194135.2 Octopus bimaculoides | reverse complement strand
ATATAATGAAAAGAAACATAACAAGTAACTGTAGAATATGTGGAGATGGACAAGAAACAATAAATCATATTATCTCTGGCTGCCCAGTCCTGGCTAAGAAGGAATATATTCACACACACGACAGAGCTGGGACCTATATACACTGGAAGCTATGCGAACACTATGGAATAACAACAGAAAAAAGATGGTATAAACACACGCTAGAAAAGGTCACAGGAAACGAGAAAGCAACCATACTCTGGGATATGCTAATACACACAGATAGAGAAATTAAGGCAAATAGGCCAGATATAGTTTTCAGAGATCATGATGAAAAAAAATGCTATACCAGCAGATGACAACGTTTCTCTAAAAGAAATGGAGAAACTTTCAAAATACAAAGACCTGGAAATAGAGGTAACTCGAATGTGGAATCTAAAAACAGAAACATTTCCTATCATAGTAAGCGCATTAGGTATGATAAAAAAAATATTCAAACAAATACAAAACAAAAACACCAGGCCTCACAAATATATATAACATACAGAAAATTGCACTACTAGGCAAAACACTTTCAATACAGTAACCATAAGAGCATCACAGCAAACCACAGCACATACCCAAGGCACACAGAGCTGCGCTCGGTAGTGAAGTGAAAGCACGCTGTAAAAATAAAACTACTGAATAATAATAATAATAATAATAATAATAATAATAATAATAATAATAATAATAATAATAATAATAGCAAATCAAACCAGAGATATACTCGTAACTGACGCTCAGGTTCAACACCAAACCTATCGCAAGACAGAAATGGACTAAGGAGGAATATATCGAAGTTATACATGCTTATTACTATTCAACACTAAACCCAGAAACATCAACCACACAAAAAGATACCTACAATATCTAGAGGTGCAAAAACCCGCATAGAAGGCTGTGAATTGACAGTAATAAACTAGGAACTGTGAGAATAAAAGACTAGCTAACAGCGAAATTGACAGTCAAGAGTCAGCTCAGTATAACACACACTCGCTTATGCCCACAGGCAAAAAGCTCTGAAATCACAAACTCAAACCAGCAAACTGGTTACACAGAACCGTATGAAGATGGGCCATCAGTTGATACTAAAAACACTATAAATGGTCGCGTCAGCAATGATGGAATACTAGAACAATATCTAATACAACTATTTCAACCTTTCCACAAAAGAGCCCCACTTCCCAAGATTATTAATACTGATAAGAACAGAAAAGCAATCAAAGACGTTAAACAAGCACTTGGAAAGCTGATACGACAACTTCTTGAGAATAGTAGAGAAGTGATTGATCAACTCATTTACTCAGCTGCTTATGTTGCAACTCAGAAATGCGGTATTAAAATTAGAGATAGACAAAAAAAGAGCAATGTACACAAACAGCCTGCATGGCTGGAAAGAATAAACCGGCAATAAGAGCAGATATATCTTTTCTACTTGAAGCAAGAAAAGGGAAAACTGATAAATCCAACAAGCTATTAAGAATAATTGCTAAACATGACCTTTACAAGAAAACAAAGGGTACACAAATTGAAATCCTCAAACAAAAACTACAATTGAAAACCAAACGGCTGGCAAGATACAAAAAACGCTCAGCATTCTATAGACAAAACATGCTATTCAAGGAGAACATGAAAAGGTTCTACAGGGAACTGGGGGGAAATACCATTATTGTGAAAACACTTCATCCCCAGCAGCAAACTGAAGCTTTGGATTACTCCAAAACATCTGGAGTAATCCAAAGGAGTCTAATCAGAATGCACATTGGGTCAGGAACATAGAAGAGGCCAATGCCCAACTCAAATATCAAGAATGGCAGGATATAACAACCGAAGAAGTGAAAGTGGCGCTCGCCAAGTCAAAGAAATGAAAATCCTCAGGTATAGATAAGATTCCAAATTCTTGGCTAAACTTTTTAATGAGCACCCACCACAACTTAGCCACAGCACTCAATGAAGTCATGTCCAATCCTGCAAAAGCCCCAAAGTGGCTTACATATCTCTCACCAGAAGAAGAAACTACTAACCCCACAAGTACCGACCTATAACATGCCTCACCATCATATATATAACTATTGACATCTATAAAAGCGAATAGAGCATATGAATTCTTGGACAATAAGAAGTTATTCCCAGTGGAACAAAAGGGATGTAAAAGGAATTCATATTGATGTAAGGACCAATTACTGATTGATAAAATGGTCATTAAAAATTGCAAATCCAAGCGCAGAAACCTTAGCACCGCTTGGATAGATTACAAGAAGGCTTTTGATAGTATCCCCCAAGGATGGATCATTAAAACCCTGGAAATTTACAAGATAGCTCCAACAATTGTGAACTTTTTAAAAGTAATCATGAATCCGTGGAGAACCACCCTTATTTTAAACCATGCACAAGGATATACCATCTCACCAGACATCAATATCGCCTCTGTTATCTTTCAAGGTGACTCATTATTACTATTACTATTCTGCCTCCATCTGTTCCCTTTATCCACGCAACTAAGGCAGGGTATAAGATCTTTGAACAGAACATTAATCATCTACTCTATATGGATGATCTAAAACTGTTTGCCAAAAACAACAAAGAATTAGAAGAGCTCCTGAATATTGTCAATGATTTCAGCTCTGACATAGGTATGGAATTCGGAATTGATAAGTGTGCAAAGACTACTCTCAAAGCAGGGAAGTTCATAAAGGCAGAAAACATAGAACTTGATACTACTACAGCTATTCGAAATCTAGACCAATCCTAAGTATACAAATATCTAGGAACCAATGAAGGTGATGGTAACCAGTACTCTAAAATGAAAGATAAAATCGGCAAGGAATGCTACCGAAGGGTAAGAATGATCCTAAACTCAGAATTAAATGCTGCTAACAGAATTAATGCGATCAATTCTTTGGCCATACCAGTAACCACATATAGCTTCGGTATTATTAAGTGGAGTTTCACTGACATGCAAAATATGGAAAGAAAGATACGTAAAATCTTTACAAGGTACCGAATGCGCTATCCAAAATCAGATGTAGACAGGATTTATCTCCCAAGAAAAATAGGTGAAAGAGGCCTGATACAGCTCGAACAATCCTTCAAATCAGCAATAATAGACCTTGAAACGTACCTTAATTCAAGTGATGTGCTCTTACGAACTGCATGAAGATTCCAAGCAAGCTTCAGTCATGAAGCTTAGTCAGAAATTTTAAAAGCCTCTTGGTCTACAATTTAACAATAAGAATGACCAAAGGTACCAAAATACTGACAGACCTACCATTGCTTCTCCTGATTTATAAATTAACAACCAAAAAGACCAAAGAGATCCAAATAGTGACAGACCTATCATTGATGCAAAAAATATCAAGAAAAATGCAAAGAGGCTTGCATGAATAATATCGAAGACAACTGGAAAGGTTAACTCCTGCATAGAAATTGCCCTAACCGCCAGTCCAAGCCAGATATTGATCAAAATCTAACACACCAATGGCCACAAGAGACAGATCTGAAAGGGGAAACAGAAGATTTTGTTATTTCAGCGCAAGATTAGAGCTTACCTACGAGAAACCACTATGCGGAAAATTCATAGAGACGATTGATCAGGTTGTTTCTGGCTACCCAGTACTCGCTGAAAAGAAGTACCTCACAAGACATGACAGACCAGGGCAGTAGTACACCCACTAAATGCTTGTAAATACTACAAAATTGAATCTCAAGGTAAGTGGTACAGGCACCATCCAGAGGATGTAGTAAAAGGCGAGGGCGTCACCATCCTTTGGAACTTCCCAAACAGACAGAAAAATTGACTCCAATCGACCAGACATTGTACTCAAGGACTACAACAGAGGAACTTCTCTGTTAATAGATGTGTCTGTCCACAAGATCAAAATGTCTTAAGAAAGGAATACGAAAAGCTTTCTGAGTATATAGATCTGCAAATTGAAATCACAAAGGTGTGGAAGCTTAGTACTACGATAGTCCCAGTAGTAACTGGTGCGTTGGGAATGATAAAAAAGGGAGCTGAGAAGTAAACTAAGTAACTCCCTGGTAACTCTAATCTCTGTGAACTACAAAAGATGGCCTTGATGGGTGCAGCCCATATACTAAGGAAAACACTCTCCATCTAAAATGGAATAAATGTGGTGATAATTTTAGCATGCATAGCAAAGCAAAAGTGCCCTTGTTACTCTTGGCCTCCGGTGGATGTTCGGTACTACGGCAGCTGAAATAAAGTTATAAGGAAAGGAAAAACCAGAAATGATGATGATGATGATGATGATGATAATGATGATGATGATGATAATAATAATAATAATAATAATAATAGTAATAATAATAATAATAATAATAATAATTTAGAAAAGATTGAGGTAACTCCTCCTGAAGATATAGAGTCAAAATTAAAAGAAGAGTGCCATTGTTATCTAGTGAACGATATTTCGACATCTTGTGCGTTTTCAACGGGTTCAAAAAATAAATTCGTCAATCTACTTCATTTTGGTTAATATAGAAAGGATTGAGGTAACTCCACCTGAAGATATAGAGTCAAAATTAAAAGAAGAGTCCCATTGCTATCTAGTGAACGATATTTCGACATCTTGTGTGTCTTCAACAGGTTCTTTTAATTTTGACTTTGTATCTTCAGGAGGAGGTACCTTAATCCTTTCTATATTAACCAAAATGAATGGCTCACGTAAGGGAAAACTATCCTAATTCCCAAATCCACTGAAACGGTAAACCCACAAAATTACAGACCGATGACTTGTCTCCCTACAATTTACAAAAGCCATTACTGCAATGATATCGCAGAGAATGAGCAAACATCTGGAAGAAATCAAACTGTTTCCAAAAGAGCAGAAGGGGTGCTGCAAGGGCTCATACGGCTGTAAAGATCAGCTACTGCTCAATAAAGCCATAACTGATGACAGCCGCAGAAAGAAGAAGGGTCTAAGTATGGCCTGGATCGATTCACCAAATTAGGCCTTTTTTCTTCAAAGTAGCAACCAAACGCTCTAATTGTTAGCAATAGGTGTGAAGAGTAATTGTTGCATTAGTTGGTAGCAGCTCAAAGTGGATGACACCAATGCAATCCTACCAAACAGAAAGAAGAAACATTTTAGCACGAAGGTCTTTTTGGGTTGCGGTTTAGACTGTTCTTCACAACTAAGTAATTGCTTGCGCTGAACATTCATAAAAAAACAGTTTTCATCACCAGTCACTAATTTGTTCAAAAATGGTGAGATACGTTGACGAGAGGGAAGAGATAAGCAGATGGTTGCACGTTATTTTCGGTTGGCTTCTGTCAAATCATGAGTAACACGTTTTCCGTGTTTGGGCACCTTTCCAAGCCGTTGAAGATGGCGGTGAACAGTTGGATGACTTGAATTGAGCGTACCTGCTTATCCTTCAACTAACACAGCATTATTCTTCTTAACCTCTGACAAAGGAAGCTCATCATCAAATTCAACAGGAATTCTCTTAGGTTGAAATCACCATTGTTGAACTTTGCTAAACGTCTTCTACAACTTCATTCGTTCAAACACGCTTCCACTTAAACAGAATGTATATTTCGGGTTACTTCTGCTGAACTGTTTCCCTTTTTGAACTCACTAAGCATCATCTGCTTTAAATGCTCCCTCGAGACGTCCATATTTGAGTAATTAATTCTGTCAGATTATTCTATAAAAAGAAACTATATTGAGTAACGTTTCCAAATTCACATGCATATTGACATTTTAGAATGCTATAAAATTTGATAGAAATTACATAGATGATATTTCGGATATTATCTATGGAATACTCTGAAGCGTAAGAAGGGTCCGAAGACTTACGTCCTGGAATTTAAGATGTTGCCTGGTTCGGGGGAGTTTATTAATATTCTCGCCCGTTCAGCTATGCACAGCTTGCAACGCTTGCTCTCGTTGATATAGGTGCTTGGTTCTTCTAGGATCTTACATGAGATTACGTGTGGAGTCTCTTCGTCCTTCAGGCACAACACATGCCAAGTACATGGCACATCATGTCTCTGAGATCCTGAACGAGAATCTGTGGTTGGAGAGGTGCTGCTTGAAGGTGTTTACGGAACATCCAATGTATCTCCGTATATGTGTATATGTATATACACATACATACATATATACATACATACATACATAATATATATGTATGCATGCATGCATGTATGTATGTATGTATGTATGTATGTATGTACGTATTGTATATATACATATACACACACATACGAAGATACACTGGATGTTCCGTAAACACCTTCAAGCAGCGCCTCTCCAACCACAGATCCTCGTTCAAGATCCCAGGGACAGAGTGTACCATGTACTTAGACAGTCATGTGTGGTGCCTAAAGGACGAAGGGACTCCACACGTAATCTCATGGAAGATCCTAAAAGAGCAAGCGTTGGAAGCTGTGCATAGCTGAACGGGTGAGAATATTAAAGAACTCCCAAGAGCCGGCAACATCTTAAATTCCAGGACGGAATTCTTCGGGTCCTTCTTAGACTTCAGGAGATTCCTACTGAATCCTGGGACCCACAAGCCGGCCACGTCGATTACAGATAGCGGTCTGAGGAAGATAATCCATTGGGTTTAACCTTTTATCCGAGTGTTTAACAAGTAGCTAAGAGGTCTTTTCTTTCTCTAATTTGAATAAGGGTTATAGGCCATTAGGGTCTGAAGAAACACCGTAAAGCTAAGCACTTTTTGGACGTGAAACCCAGGGTAACACCATAGACCGGCCATAACTAACTTTATTTAATTACTCTACTGCTGTATAATTTAGCGTGTGCTGCTCTTTCAGATTTGTGATTTACCGACGATATATATATATATA
>NC_068981.1:113553789-113556441 GCF_001194135.2 Octopus bimaculoides | reverse complement strand
TCTGTCAAGCTCTCTGAGAGATTTAGAAATATGATATTTCTAATTTTGGAAACCAGTGAATATATTTCACTGTGATTATATATGTTACGAGAGCTTGACAGACTTCTTCAACCAGCTGGTCATGCTACTTCAGGCTGATGACAAGCAAAGACTCAGAAACATGTCCCTGAATGCTGGCTAGGCTGGGTGGAGGAGTTTGTCTCCCCCTCGCAAACATAAGGACACAGTAATTGTGTCAAGGCCGACAGGGAGCGGTCCAGCTTCCTAGGGCTAAACAGCAGTAGTATATTCCCTTATTGGGATTGTCACATTAAGTTGACAATATACAACAACTTTATATATATATATATATATATTAAATACTAGCAGAAATACTCCATGTTGCCGGGTTAAAGAAAATAATGAAAATAAAAATGTCTTTTAGATCTCTAACTAACATGAAACATAGACTACGCAGGTCTCACCTATTAGTAGCTGAGATACGAACTTTATGCGTTAGTAACTCGGCGTTTCCCAGGCTATTGAAAATAATGAAATATCTAAGTAAAATGAAACATGGATTATGCAGTTCTCAAAAGTTATTAGCTGAGGTACCAACTGTATATGTATGTCAATAACATGTTTTTTCCGATGTTCTCACTGTTAAAATTGTTTAATAAGCAGGTAGTTCTTTGTCTTTGCAATCACCTTCAATTGTCAGTACTTATTTGAAACACGTTAAATCTGAAAATGTAAAAGCTGGAGAAGAACCGCCCTCAGAGCGCTCCTCTTATATCAATAAATACATTTAACAGAAATTCTTCTCAGATGACGTGAGTTTAAACAAATATATTGAAACAAATCCGGTACTTAATCACAATTTAATTATCTCGAGCTTCTAAATATCCAATGTTTTGAGTGTGTCCTTTTATTGGTGTATACATGAAAAGATTTTGGAGACTTCCAACTCGTGAACATCCTACATATAATTGCCCATGAGAGAAGCAAGGTGAAGTCCAAAAACCTTGAGAGACTATTCTTGAGATTTCTTTATTGACATAGTAAGACATAGTTTCACTGGAAACCGGAACCGTTTAAATCCAAAGGGGATGTCATATGGGATTAACGGAATCCGTAGAATGAAAATATCCTCACCCTTACAGTTCCCAGACACAATTGTTGCCTCTAGGACATTGTTGCCTCTAGGCCATTGAACAGATGAAGTGGATCCAGATTCTTGAGCAGCATGATTGGGGCCTCCTTTTTAAGTGTTAAGTGGTGAGGTGGTATCCCAGATGTCTGTAGATAGTTCAGAGACTCATTTGGAAAAACTACAGCCTGGTCCTGATCAATGATAATGTCGAAGGATTTGAAAGATTGTTCTTGTCTTGGCAACAGCTGCAAGAGATCCCAGCTGCTTTTGTCGACAGCATCATTACGTGGAGCTAAGATGACTTGCGCACAGAGCCATTGACTGTTGCTAAAGATTTGTGTAATGTTTGGAAGCACTTGCATTATGGGATCATTGACCATCGCGCCAGCGATTTGGCTATCCATAGAGGGCACACACAAAAATATGTTTTATATATATATATAAAACAAACCTGTCGACATATAAAGGCAAAGTCGACCTCGGCGGAATTTGAACTCAGAGCGTAGCGACAGAGGAAATTCCGCTAAGTATTTCGCATGATGTGTTTATTGAGCGAAAATACCTAAAGTTCCATGAGGCACCGGCAGGGGATGGTGGCGAACCCTGCTGTACTCTTTTACCACAACTTTCTCTCACTCTTTCTTCCTGTTTCTGTCGTACCTGTAATTCAAAGGACCAGCCTTGTCACAGTCTGTGTCACGCTGAATCTCCCCGAGAACTACGTTAAGGGTACACATGTCTGTGGAGTGCTCAATCACTTGTACTTTAATTTCACCAACAGGCTGCTTCGTTGATCGGATCAACTGGAACCCTCATCGTGGTAACCGACGGAGTGCCAACAATAACAAAAAGTGGTTAGCAGTGATAGTAGTTGTTGTGGTGGTAGTAGTTATATATGAAGCAGATTTGTTGGCATTGGAAAATTTTTACACAAATAAACCTGTACGTTCAAATACACAGGTAGAAACCTGGAGAAGAATATAAAAAATGAAAGTACCTTTAGAAATTCTTTTTTATCAGAAACCGTTACAACTGTAATGATGTATACTTATGTGTGTTTGTGTGTGTGTAAATAGCTGGTTACTTAGTTATCACGTCAGAACGCCAGACACAGAAAGTTGACATTGACAAAACTGTATGAAGAAGTGAATCTTTATTATATACTAGCAGAAATACCCGGCGTTGCCCGGGTTAAAGAAAATAATGAAATCTAAAAACGCCGTCTAGACTACGCATCATCTTTATATATAGAGATGTATATACACACACGCACCCAAACACACGTATATATATGTATATCAATATAAATATATGAAAGTCAATGAAGTTTCGTAAAAGAAGGTGATCATGTACATACTTTCTTGCTGTTGTGATTATAACACCTCGTTGTAAACTATGTTCCTTGTTTTCCCTTGTGGAGCATATACAAATAGGTTTTTTGTTGCTGCCCACTCTTGAGCAGCCAACATACAGTTGTCCATGTGAGAAGCAGGGCTCTTCCAAGAGAAGACCAGCTACAG
>NC_068981.1:113551670-113552205 GCF_001194135.2 Octopus bimaculoides | reverse complement strand
ACATATATATATATGGGAGAATTTACGAAAAAAACAACAGACGAGGACAGGTGGTGTAAACAACAAAAGGATTATTAGTTTAACGCTCGGGAAGAGAGAAAGTCTTTAACGTTTCGAGCTACGCTCTTCAACAGAAAGAATAAGGAGAAAAACAAGGAGAAAAATGCGGAGAAAAAAAATTTGAATGTTGTGGTCAGCAATCTATCATGGCGACTGCCGGACAGAAAGTTCACACAGGAGAGCTAAGAAAAAGAGGAGATAACAAAAGGGGAAAGAAACGATGATCTAAATACGAGAAGCTGTGTGTGTGTGTGTGTGTGTGTGTGTTTGAGAGAGAATGCTGGTGATCTTAACGTATGTATGTGTGTATGTAGGTGTGAAAAAATAGGGAAGGGAGAAAGGAGTTGGTCAGTGCTAGTCAGTGCTAGGGGTGTGGGTAGGCAGAGGTTGGGGTGGGTGTAAGGAATTGGATGGGGTGGGATGGTAAGGTAAAGTAGGAGTGTGTTGGGGTGGGATGAGCTTATGAGGGAGGGTT
>NC_068981.1:113549992-113550942 GCF_001194135.2 Octopus bimaculoides | reverse complement strand
ATGAGAGAAGCACTAATGGTGGAAGAACGAACTCTTACAACCAGGGTGTATCCGGTCATCTGGCTAATATAAACTTCTGCACACATGGACAGTGGGGAAACACAGGCACTGAATGAAAGGAGTTTAGCATTATGATTCGTTCTTCGGCTAAACAAAGTTTGCGATTCCTACTGATGTTGAAATAAGTTCTGCACTTTTCCAGCAGTGTCTATTTGATGTTATACTGTGCAATAGTGTTTTTTTTTTAAATATGTTGCCCTACGTCTCTCTTGGATTTTAAATGAGGGCTTGTTGAGTTTAGGTGGGAGTTGGGAGGTGGGGAAGGCGAAGGCGGGGGAGGTGAGAGTGGGGAAAGCATGGGTGGAGTGTGGCTCACACATTCCCGTACATTTATCGTCCCACTAGAATATACACAACAGTTTCTATACCATTTAGTTGGTATGTGACGTTACCTCTGCCTAATCAGCATGCCTCTGTGTTAGGTTTGAGTTTATTTATAACATTTTATTTCACTAGTTTCAGCTAAATGAGCTCTGCCTATTGAAAATTTTCCTGTACTTATATGTCTATGGAAAATGCTTCTCCACTAACGTAAGGGAGATTCTACATAAGTGTTAACATTTAAAGAAGGTGCGAACTAAGTGGCTTCATAGATGCGTTTTCTTTTGGTGGAAGCAGGGTCAGACATATATCTTATCGTATCTTTGAAACCACTGGCAGCCAGAGTTTTGTTAGAGTATGGAGCTGGATAGCTTTGAAGGTCTTTAATTGGAGACAAACTAGAGATTTTTGTGGTAATCCCCTTCACTAATTAGTGGTAATGGTAGTAATAAATGTAAGGTTGTGGCAATAGTGGTATTGGTCACATTAGTAGTAGTAGTAGTAGTAGTAGTAGTAGTAGTAGTAGTAGTAGTAGTAGTAGTAGTAGCAGCAGCAGTAGTAGTAGTAGT
>NC_068981.1:113546379-113549982 GCF_001194135.2 Octopus bimaculoides | reverse complement strand
GCAGCAGCAGTAGTAGTAGTAGTGGTAGTAGTAGTAGTAGTAGTAGTAGTAGTAGTAGTAGTAGTAGTAGTAGTAGTAGTAGCTGTGTTAAAATATAATGTAAACAATACCATTCTACTCACCATCCCCTCTTTGTATATTAGTATTGCATTGTCTACTGAAGTTGTGGTAGGGCTACTGAGAATACTGATAGCGTGAAAAAAACGTTTAAAATTTTCATACAAAACAATTTAAAGACTGATAACGCTCAATATTTCATTCTTGGATATGTACATTTTTATATAACGCAAAATATAAAACAAAATAGTACTTTGGAAATTTTAGTTAAGAAGTTTATACCAAGAAATCGTGGCAGTGTCGAACACAAAAGCAAACGATATGAACTAACTGTTGAAATTCACGTACAAATAAATACATTCGAGCCTCACTTCGAGTAACTCAGGAAGAATAGAGCAAACCGGATGTTTCAGTGCAAGTAATAGGAGTTACCTTTGTGTGTGCCCTCCCCACCCATACATTAAACATTTACTGTTAACCCCAATTCTAACTATCTATGAAAATTGAGATGTCATTTTCTTTCCTGTGAAAAGCTTGGTCCTAGTACAGCCTTTAACTTTCTGAAGACTTATTTTTGTTTTAACACAAGCCGAGCAAAAGTAAATTTATACAAGCTCTAACTGAAACAATATTTTTTGCTTATCATTGGATACAAATGAAATTTATTGTAATGCTAAGAAATCATAGCAAGGTAGAGAAACACGAACGGAAACTACGTTAATGGGCAGATGAAAGTGAAGAACAATAAAAAAACATCTGCCTGGCAACTACAAAAAATTGTATGTGTAAAATAAAGCAAAGTACAAAGGAACATGCATCTGTAAGTCAACGGAAACCATATGACCGAAGCGCAATTAAGTTAAGAATAAAAGATAAAGTAACAAAAATAGTAACGTTTTATTAAAACTTTAAAGAAAAATTTGCTACGGGCTTGGATTGAGCGTCTTTTCAAGAGACACAATAACTATCAATTTAAAACCGGTTTTTTTTTGGAACAAGTACAGGTTTTGTAACGCGCTAAAATTTGAAGGTGAGGCATGAAACTACATTTTTGATTAACACAATGTTTAACTCTAGCTATTGTCAGACCTCAAGAAAATTTTAAAATGTTTTTCCTGGCAGTCTTTTCTTTGGCAAAATCAGGAGTTTCCACATCATCAATAATGGTTTCCTATTTGTTGTTAAAAGACAACAGTAACAGGATACAGTGCAGTATTGAAACAAAAAAAGAAAGGTTTATAGACCCATTTATGAAATTTCAAAACCATTAACCGAAATTTGCTCAAATTTTCTTTGACAATACATAGTATGAGACGATGAACAAACTCAAACAATGCGTCAATGAATTCTATCGTGATAAATGACATGATTGCTTATAGCGCATCAATCCATACATTGAGTGTCCAAGTCTGTTATTGAGCTGACTAGAAAAGAGATTTAATTGATATGGAGAACAGAAAAGAAAAGTAAGTAAAACGACTGGTCTGCAACTCGATGAGGCCTTGATGTAGTTGCTTATTAACGTGGAGATAGTTTGCAACGTATACGTGAGACGCGTCATTACTTCGATGCAGCAATATATGTGTACAAATATGTGTGTGTGTGTGTGTGTGTGTGTGTGTGTGTGTGAGTGTGTGTGAATGCATATGTATATGTATGCATGTCTGCATGCATACACACACTCACACAAACACATATGTACAGGCATAACAATATACCGGTGCAGTTGTTTTCTCTTTGATTTTTATCTGTCTTCACAACTATGCTACATCTTTTTATCAGTTTTAGGTGATTATGTCTGCATACATTCCCCCATTCACACAACTACTATAAACCGTTCCTAAATTGAACCACCCTCGAGAAGCATTTTGAAAATTGTTGTTAACTCTTGAAATGAAAATTTATACACGCAAACACAAACACAAACACACGCATGTATACGCGCATAAATATACATAGCTATACACATGTAGATACTTCACCCGTCATCCATTTTCTAAATGTCATACTTATTCAACGGTTGAAGATACGTAATCGGAACACTAGAAAAATTCAACTCAGTGAACATGATCGATTGAGCGATTGAACTGCCTTTTATTATTTTCTTCTATATCTTGAGAGTCAGATGGTGTATTTATGCACGTACATACATATGTGTATATGGTTAGTGGAATGTTAGAATTTCATTTAAATTAGGTGTGGAAGAAATAAGTAACCTTCATCATTATAGCTTCGAAATTGATGGAGCAGACTAATTTGGACAACAGACGCAGTTAATAACATACCGTCATGCTGGGCTGTAAAATCAGTTTACATCGCCACTCGGCATATTGTGTGAGGGCGACAGTGAGTCTGGTGTACACAGCTCATTCTCACTATATAAAAAAATACTCTTCCCCTATTCTGCTAGTTATCCTAAATGAGGAATCTTGTCATGGTTGACGGGTCATCATCTCGTCGTCATTATCATCATCACTTAGTTTAAACAATGCATACACATACACACACGTAATCATATTATAGTATTATATTATTAAGAATATTAGTATTATTGTATCAAATAATATAGTATTATAGTTAGCACACCGGGCGAAATACTTACCGGTATTTCGTCTCTGTGAATTATTGTGAATACTGTTGTGTTACTTTGTGAAAACTGTGTGAATTACCGTAAGTTGTCTCTGTAAATAATTGTGATTTTTTGTGGAATTATTACTGTTACGTTTCACGCGAGCCGCTGCATTTTCCCCCAGCTATGGCGAGTGGTAGTGTCTCCAGTATGGAGAGCTACGCCAGGGCCACTGCGGTGAGGAAGCCAGTGCTGCTGGAAACCAAGTTGATCAAGCTGGATATGGAGGAGGTGAGCAGAAGCAGGAATATGATAGAAGTAGAGGGAGACTCATACGAATTGCCCACCCCCCAAAAAAGAGACCAAGGAAGGCAAAATTCTGAGGAAAGTTGTGTATCGTACACAGGCTGTCGAAACCTGTAAAATTGAAATGGTGACGTTAGAGGAAATCGAGGAGTGCCTGGGTGAAATTGTGAATGAAACCACGTATATCAGCAGAGGAACAAAGTTCGGTACGTTAGAGGTGAGGTTCGCCACTATAGAAGAGGCAACCAAGCATGCGACCAACATTTTAAGAAGTACAAAAATAGCATTACGACCAAGTTATAGAGGAAGAAGAAGTATGAGAATACGTATTCCCAGTGTGCCACCAGAAATTACACCGAAGTGGTTGGTTGCAACAGTGCTGGCTGCAACCAAGTAGGATCCGGAATTGGGACCAGTGGCGGAATCAAAAGTGCGCAACTGGTGGGAATTTGGACTCGAAATGTGGCTTTTTGCCACATTCGAGGACATAGAAAGAATTCCCTACCAGATAGAAGCGGAGGATGAGAGAACGTTAAATGTAGTCGAGGGAAGGAAACCAAATTGCTACATATGCGGGGAGAGAGGTCATATGAAGACCAAATGCCCCCTATATGAGTTCACACAGCCACAGCAAGAGAAAGCACAAGCAGGGGAGGAAAACATTGTAGACC
>NC_068981.1:113542269-113542964 GCF_001194135.2 Octopus bimaculoides | reverse complement strand
ACACACACACACACACACACACACACACATATATATATATATATATATATATATATATGCACAATGCTGTCTCTTCTCGGTCTCTCGCTTACACATCAATAATAAATGTGAAAACGAAAGAAACATCAACACATGTCCATGAGCGTTGTTCTGACAAAAAGTAAATACTGTAAAAACGAAACCATAACACAACCATAACATAACACAACCAACCAAAGAACAATGCTTGAATTGCTTCTTTTCAAGGCACCGCGGTCAACGGCCACTTGTAGTAGTAAACACATTTGACCTCTGCTGGTGCGAAGATCCTTTTGTCTCTATGGTTGACTTCTGCACCATCTGCCGAATCTATTTAGAGACCTGCAGAATATGATTTATTCACCAATCTGCTGCCCAATTAGTGGTAGTGATGGTGATAATGTAAATAATAATATAATGTAAATAATAATAATAATAATAATAATAATAATAATAATAATAATAATAATAATATTCCAACAGATGGCCATCCATGCTCGTCATCAAATAACCAAAAGAAAAAGAATGAAAAATGGTCTAGGGAAGATAATAAAGAAGTTCTTACAGCCTTCTACAATGCCATATATTTCCCTACAGATAAATCTAATACTGTACAAACCTACTTAAACTGGAGACAGAAACACCTTGAAGTAAGACCCTACATAGACAGTAACAAA
>NC_068981.1:113536050-113538719 GCF_001194135.2 Octopus bimaculoides | reverse complement strand
AGAATGAAAATACAGTTCTTACTAATAAGAGTAATCTCATAGCACAGGAAAGCAGTGGTAGTTTACTTGATGAGAGACATATAGATGATCTAAAAGAGGACGATAAAACTAATGGCGACATGACAGATGAACAAAAGGCAATCTACGACAGAATAAAGGTAAGACTATAGGAGAACGATAGCGACATTATTTGCAACCTTAAAAAGGTTGATCGGTGGAAATTGAGCCAAGAAACGAAAAATGCCAATGAAATTCTGAAATACATCAGAACAAACAAAATCTCAGAAACAAATAATTTGATCAAGGCAGCAAGTATTGTTGTAGTAGAAAACGTGGGTGTCGATGTCAAGAAAAAGAAACACAATGGGAGTGACAAAAGAAAAGATTCATGGTGGAAAAAAAGAATCCAGGCAGGGTTAGACATGCTCGCGAAGGAAATCTGTGTTAGACCGAAAAAAGAAAGGAGAGCTTAAAAACGAACAAAAATACAGGGCGCTGAAAAAGAAGTATAATATTGAAAGAAAGGGTCTGAAAGTAGTAGTGGAGGAATTAAAACAGCACCTCGTTGCAAAGAAAGCAAGGATGGTAAGATACGACTAAAGAATGAAGGGTTACCACCAGAATAGGTTATTCAGAGTGGATCAGAAGAGATTCTATAAAGAAATAAATGGAGGGTGTACAGATGAAAAGTTGATACCAGATAACATTGAAAGTCAAGGGTTTTGAAGTGACATCTGGAGCAAAGATAAAGAGCACAAGAAGGATGCTGAATGGTTTCAAGAACTGAAACAAACAGTAGTCTGTCCAAAACAGGCAGAACTACTCATTTCAGTTAGGGAAGTGAAGGAAATCAGCATAAAAAAAGGAGCAACTGGAAGGCCCCGGGACCAGATGGAGTTCAAGGCTACTGGATCAAAAGATTTGGTGAATGTCATGCACGAATAGCTGCGCAACTCAACACGTTGTTAAATGCCGACCAAGTAACACCAGAGTGGTTTACATTGGGTAGGACAGTGATGTGCCTGAAAAACATCGAAAAAGGCAATACGGTAGACAATTACAGGCCGATATCATGTTTGCCACTTATGTGGAAGTTATTGACTGGAATACTCGCAGAGTCAATGTACGTACATCTAGAAAAAATGGAGTCCTGTCACATGTGCAGAAGGGTAGCAAGCGTAAGTGCAGAGGGACCAAGGATCAACTCCTGTTAGATAAAACTGTACTCAGAGACTGCAAGAGGAGGAAAAGTAACTTAGCCATGTCATGGATCGACTATCGTAAGGCGTACGATATGATCTCACATTCTTGAATTATGGAGTGTATGAACCTGTTTGGGATTGTATCAAATGTTGAGCGATTGCTTGGAAAAAGTATGGCGAATTGGAGGACGGACCTGACAGCATACGGAAGAAGTTTAGGGACAGTAGAAATTACGAGGGGCATCTTCCAAGGGGACTGCCTGTCCCCACTGATCTTTGTACTGTGCTTGATGCCACTGACACTGATTCTGAGGAAAGCAAAAGCTGGGTATGTATTCAAAAGCCGCCAACAAAATGTCAAGTATTTGTTATTCATGAATAACCTCAAACTTTATGGTAAAGATGAAGCCCAAGTCAGTTCCATTGTTGATATGGTGTATACCTTCAGTACTGATATCAGAATCGAGTTCGGACTGAGAAAGTATGGTGTGTTAGTATTGAAGAGAGGCAAACTCAAATGTATGGACGGGCTAACGATACTGTCAGGGGAGGTTATGAAGCAGATAGAAGAGACGGGCTATAAGTACTTGGGGATTTTGGAAATGGAAAATTAATGGAGAAAGAAATGACAGAAACATTTAAGGTGGAGAACTTGCGCAGACTGAGACCAATCCTTAAGTCGAAATTAAACGGACGGAATAAGATCGAAGTTATCAACACCTGGGCGGTTTCACTCCTTAGATATGGAGCAGGGGTAATCGCATGGACAGTAGACGAACTAAACATCTTAGACAGAAAGACATAGAAGTTGCTAACTAGATATGGGTCACTCCACCCAAAAAGCGACACAGACAGATTGTATGTACCAACAAAAAAGGAGGAAAAGAACTTATAGGAGCAGAAGAAAACAACATAGCATGGTATGTAAAAAGTGCCACAGAACCACTATCATTAGAAGGTCAGGCTTGTGTAGGATGAAATATTGCAAAGATAAAGCACTATACAAGAAATTGAAAACGAATGAAACTGTACCTATTTAGGTGGCTAAAGAAAAGAATGCATGGTCAATTTCATAGGGATGTTGAAGATAAGACAGACAGGGAAAAAAGATGGCTGTGGATGACTAAATGTGATTTAAAACTGGAAACGGAAACTCTAATCTGTGCTGCCCAAGAGCAAGCACTAAGAACAAACTACATAAAATACAGAATAGACAGCACATCAGAAAGTGATAAGTGCAGAATCTGTGGACAAAACGGTGAAACCGTATGGCATATCATAAGCCAATGTATGCCACTAGCCCGGAAGGAATATAAGAGACCTCTCGACAATATAGCCAAGCTTGTCCATTGCACACTTTGCAACAAGTATGGACTTGACAGAGCAAAAAATTGGTACGACCACAAACCTGAAGGCATTGTCGAAAATAGAAATGCAAAGATCCTATGGGATTTTATGATTCAGTGC
>NC_068981.1:113532358-113534788 GCF_001194135.2 Octopus bimaculoides | reverse complement strand
ATATTAACCAAAATGAAGTAGATTGACAAATTTATTTTTTGAACCAGTTGAAGACACACGAGATGTCGAAATATCGTTCACTAGATAACAAATGGCACTCTTCTTTTAATTTTGACTCTATACCTTCAGGAGGAGTTACCTCAATCCTTTCTATATTAATAATAATAATAATAATAATAATAATAATAATAATAATAATAATAATAATAATAATAATAATAATAATAATAATAATAATAAAGCAACCAGCAAGCTTTAACCAAACTAGGCAAAATATGTATATAAACTTATAGTAC
The DNA here is from genome assembly GCF_001194135.2 of Octopus bimaculoides. NCBI lineage: Eukaryota > Metazoa > Mollusca > Cephalopoda > Octopoda > Octopodidae > Octopus > Octopus bimaculoides. The sequence goes on along the minus strand of NC_068981.1, from coordinate 113,534,492 downwards.
CAAAGTACCAGCTTTGCTAGAAATAGGAGACAACACCCCCAAAGTCACAAATTTCTCACTATAAATAAAAACGCACGGTAAATGCAGCAAATATAAGAAAAATAGCTTCATACCTTTGCAAAAGCCACAAAGTAAAGTACTGATATCTCTTATTTAATTGATTTCACCTTTTGTGCTAAAAGCACTGAGGTATAAACTATTTTTCAAAATATATTTACTGCAAAATACATTATCGTTCACATAGCCACATAGCATCTATGTGAGTGTGTGTTTGTGTGTGTATGTTTGTGTGTGTGTGTGTGTGTATGTGTGTGTGTGTGTTATGTGAACGATATTTTGTGAACAAAATTGTTTGTTATATAGTTTTTCATATATTTACTTATATTTGTGCATGCAAAACTGATAAACTAAATACAATTTTGCGATAAAAAATTGCAGTTTTATTTTAATTATAATACCAGCGTCTTCAGAACAAGACCTTTGAAAGTGGTTCGCTTGCACACATCCATCATCTCTTACTCTCACTCACTCCACTCCGTTTGTTGTCTTACTCTGCTTTCACCAGCGTGACTGACGGGACCACACATTGCGTTTAATTTACAACAATAATATTAATAATTCTTTTGTTTGTCACCTGAGCAACGAACATTCGAGGATGAATTTGAGGATAATAATTTGAAATCATAAATAGTAGAATGAAATCCGTTTTCAAATAATCGGGAGATTATATTATGGGAGTAATCTGAAATTGTTACACCAGTTGGTAAGATGGTGGTCTCGGATTTGAATAGCTGAGAAGGTGATGCCTTCAAACTGATGGGTGTCTATGCCATAAATGGAGCGAGTCAGCCTCATTTCTCCAGGTGCCGAGAAATTTTCCTGAGAATGTCCCATTCTTTAGTACAAGTGAAGAAATGGAATTGACTTTAGATACACAAAACGTTTGTGTGAGGCTAGCACAAAGGAGAAGGGTTCAAAAGCCACGAAACGAAAGTTTCCAAAACTCTGACAGGTACCAGCTGGATTTCTTTGATGTGTCAATGTGGACACAGAGCGGGTTCCCAGATCGTATCTAGGCAGAGTCATTTTATGTCAATGAATAGGGATTGCGTAGGATGTCCGCAGTTCAAACTGGTCGGCTAGACAGACCACAATTTGTGATCTGCTCAGTCGATTTAGATAGGATCCGTAAACAGAAACCCGGTTACTGGATGTTGAACACAGTTTCGCCGGCATGCAAACATTACAAGGACCGGATTAGCGAACGGGTTAATTGACAGCTGACGAAGCAATCGCCAACAACCGGTGGTGAGCCATCCCGAGGGGCAATTAGAGCAGAATTGATTGCGTTTAGCATAGAGCTAGGAATAGAAAGAAACAAATCAGAGAGAACTAGTGAGCAAATTAGAAGAGGCGATTAATAAAGGCATCGTAACAGATGTGCTACGGGCAAAAATGGATCTTGCGCAGTTCTTCGAGGCGAAATATGACGGCTACTTTGTCAGATCCAAAGCTTGCGAGCTCAAACACAAAAGAATCCATACCGTCCGAGCAGAGGAGGCAGGACGAGACAACAAAATCACAGTCAGGTCTATGAAGGACTGGAATGGGTGCATGCTACTAGGTTCCGCTCGGAACCTAGTAGCAGCACCTGCTCGGTAGTCAAAGTAAATGGTCACCTCTCGGAACCGTTTCGCATTGCTCGCTCGTTCCGTCAGGGCTACCCGCCGTCGCCTCTTCTGTACGCATTGGCTCTCGAGTTACTGTTGCAGAAGCTGGAACAGTTGTGGGACATCCCTTTCGAACTGGGATATGGGAGGTCCGTGTCGGCGTTCGCGAAGTGGAGATGGTCGACACCATTCTAAAGAAATGCGAATCGGTTACAGTGGCCAACATCAACGCTGACGAAGTCGGTAGGCAGGCGGCTGGAAACCTGGAGAGGCGAGTTGATACCGTCGGAGGCGTTGTCAGACGCTCAACTGACGGACTAGTTAAACTGCTCGAGGTTTGGTTGGGTTTCGTCCTCTAGGGGGATAAAAACTGGGACGTGGTGACGAACAGAGTGGTCAGTCTTACCCAGAAATAAGCTGAGAGGAAGCTGTCTCTGAAAGGTAGGGCAGAAATGGCGAATTCC
>NC_068981.1:113516189-113531873 GCF_001194135.2 Octopus bimaculoides | reverse complement strand
CTGGTTCGAGATAAACTCTACTGGCACAGATGTACTGTCAGATGGGCTTGTCCGAGGTGCGCGCAAAGTGACGAAAACGTTATGCGCGCACTCGTTCAGTGTCCGAGCATTGTTGGCTTATGGAGTTATGTCGATCATTTGAGAAATATTTTAAACACCAGATACTTACAAAAGTATTTGTGTTTTGTTAGGGAGGATAGCAAAATTGGAATACTGTGGGGATGAAGATGGCACGTGTTGTCTTTGTCTTCGGATTTTCTTTTTCTGTTGTTGCTGTTCTTGCTAGTGTTATTCAGTTATTGTTATCGCAGCTACTTATTTCTCAAATGTGGGACGGCCGAGTCCATAGTGATGGTTACCCTGCCCACTACATTTAATAGAGCAGTTAAGGCAATTTTCCTTGTCTGGTAGCCAAGGTTGAAAGTCATGAGGACAAAGACATTCCTCTTTGGTCTGAACACTCATCAATCTTTCACTTGAAAAGGAACATGAGGGTAGAGAGGGACGTGCTGTCCTCGAGTGAATTCACTGGAAGGTGGGTGAAAGTTGTAGGAATGGCAAGAGTGGACGGCATTTCTCTAAGTGTACACCTGTAACTCGGAGAATTGGAATTGGAGAGGACACTTGCCCAGGGTGTTCAAGATCTTGGACGGTGGGGTTCCTCGATTATCCTGAGATGTTCTCCTATATCAGGAGGACCACATCACTATCATTGTTTTCCCTTCTTCCTTTTTACTGTTGTATTCTTCCCATCTGGGTTTTATTGTATACCGTGTATATTGCTTTTTTTTATCAATTCATTACATCTTTTTTCTTTCATTTTTTTTCTTGTTTCAGTCATTAGATTGCGTCTTATTGCGTCTTTCAATCAACTTGATCACTAGCCAGGAGTTTATCTTCACCTTTTCGTTCATATACCGGCGTGTGTCGAAGGTGAAGGAGATGGATTTGCCACCAGAGATAAACATATGGTGGTTGTTGGCAGATACTTTAGGAGACAAAGAAGGTAGGAAAACATAATCTATGTATGAATTTGGATTAGGCTTTGTCATCAAGAAAGCTAGTTGAGGATTGGAATGGAGGTCTACGCACAAACAAATCAGGAAACCCTGGAGAAAATCCTCGACATGATCGACTTGCTAAACGGCACGCAGCTGTTTGTGGTGATGGATAGATACACAGACTACATAAATACAGTGCCAACAACTACTTAAGGACTTTCAAAAGAAACAATAGAAGCAATAAAAAAAATAACAAATGCAGTAGCTGCGATAACAATAACTGAATAACACTAGCAAGAACAGCAACAACAGAAAGAGAAAATCCGAAGACAAAGACAACACGTGCCATCTTCATCCCCACAGTATTCCAATTTTGCTATCCTCCCTAACAAAACACAAATACTTTTGTAAGTATCTGGTGTTTAAAATATTTCTCAAATTAATTTGCATTGATCGCCACCATCACTACTTCAGAATTTTTTTTCCATTCGATCAATACCTCGGATTTTGGTACAAATTCTCTATATGTTGGAGAAATCACACAATTGAATAAATAAATGATAAGCTTAAATTAAAGAATATAAATTTCTATTTACTGGTCTATATATGACCAATTATTCAGCCAACTGCGCCCTGAGATGTTAGTGATCAAACTTATTGATATATGAACGAATCGTACTCAGAATATAATATACCCTTGCAGTAAATATGAAGTCACGAAGGTACAATATTCTATCCAAGCCATCATTTTACAAATATTTCTGTGCTGTTTGAGACAGCTAAGCTGCAATAAGAATAATTTGAAACAGAGGAGACATTTTCTCTTTTATTAGTTAGCACAAAAACCTTAATTTGGAGGAATATGGGAAATGACATTAATGACTTAAAGAATGTATTTGATACGAAATTCCTTAACAGAAAATCAAAACTTGTACACAGTTTCAACTCACTGAGAACACTAATATACAACAGCCGCCGGTTTACCACTTCCTAAAGTATTAATTTATTTTGGTAAAGCATAATGCTCAGTGGAGAAAAATATAGTATACTGAATCAAACAAGTATGATATTTGCGTATATTAAATCGACTACAAACAAATGAAGTACAAAGATAGGTGACATCAAAATGTGATGAAAAACAAAGTTTGCTGAAGTGTCTATATCCTAACATCTGTTTCTTTTAAGGAGGAAGAAACTCTTTCATACCTTCGGGAAGAAGAAAAGAATTAGCGACAAGACTATAGCGAACACGTTTTGAGCGACCCGAGACCTTAACTTAGTTTATACTAATACAAATATTATAAACTGAAAATTGCTATTTGTATTTCTTAATTTTTTTTCAAGCAAACGAAATTTTAATTTGGCAATATATCTTTACTGGATGAATCGTTAATGCGCCAAGCAAAATGCTTAGCAACATTTCATTCGTCTTTACATTCTGAGACCAAATTCGCCTTTCATCTTTCTGGGTCGATAAAATAAGTACCAGTTGAACACTAGGGCCGATGTAATCGACTTAACCCGACATCTCAGGCCTCGTGCCTATAGTAGAAAGGAATATATTTTTAATGGAAGAAAGGAAAGAAAGAAAATGCTAAGACTCTTAAAATGTAAACAGGAAATATGACATTTCTCCTTTTCCTCTAGGGTCAAGTGTGTGGAAATGTTTACATGAAAAAGCGTAAACATACGGAAATGTTTACATGAAAAAGCGTAAACATCCGGAAATGTTTACATGAAAAAGCGTAAGCAACCACGGCAGACAAAAGCATTAGTTTTCTCCAAAATGCGTTCGCTACTAGTTGCCTTGCTGATATTTTCCTTCCTACAAATCATCCGAACTGAATGGCCAAGAAATGCGTTTCAAGCAACTGTAAGTTATGCTATACATACATACATACATACATACATACATGCATACATACGTATGCATATATGTATATATCTACACACACACACACACACACACACACACACACACACACACACACACACACACACACATATATATATACATGTGTGTGAACTAAATATTCGTTACTATTAAGGATCATTTTAGCCGATCATGTGTATACATGCAAACTTCTTCCAATAGAATTTTAGTCAATTGGAATTTAACGACCTATTGTAAATTGGGCTCTTAATTACCGTGGATGACTGGGTTTTTTTTTTGTTGTTTTAGTTCTTTTTTTTTTGGTATTTAATGCATCATCTCATAAGAATATATGTATGTGTGTGCATGTGCGTGCGCGTGTGTTCATGTGTGTGTGTGTGTGTGCGTGCATCGCGCGTGTGTGTGTACTGAAACATTTAAATACAAGACATGCATTTGTATACATCAAAAGCAAAAGAATAAACGGTCCTCCCCGGACAGTTTACTAGATATTGTGGCATATCCATTCCGTACTCTCCAACTACACCCGGAGAAGACCCGGGTCCGTCGCAGGATTAAAAAGAAAGGAGAAAATATTATATGAATACACTTCATCTTATCCTTGTGCATGTTTATGATCAGCGTGGCCTTCTTTGGTAACTTGGGATGAGGTTCGCAAGGTATAATTTGGTTGTAATTTAACAAAGTTTTATTATGTACTTTCCTTCCGGGTACACATTTGAGGACTTTCTTTCTTTTTTTCTTTTACTTGTTTCAGTCTTTTGACTGTGGCCATGCTGGAGCACCGCCTTTAGTCGAGCAAATCGACCCCAGGACTTATTCTTTGGAAGCCTAGTACTTATTCTTTCGGTCTCTTTTGCCGAACCGCTAAGTTACGGGGACATAAACACACCAGCATCGGTTGTCAAGCGATGTTGGGGGGGGGGACAAACACAGACATACAAACACATACACACATACATATATATATACATATATACGACAGGCTTCTTTCAGTTTCCGTCTACCAAATCCACTCACAAGGCATTGGTCGGCCCGAGGCTATAGTAGAAGACACTTGCCCAAGATGCCACGCAGTGGGACTGAACCCGGGACCATGTGGTTGGTAAGCAAGCTACTTACCACACAGCCACTCCTCATAATAATTTTTTAAGTGTATTTTTCTTTGTATTTTGTGTAACGCATAGGTGATGAAACCACAAAAAAGGATTGAGAGTGGCACTAGGGAAATCAGAATGAGTTATTGTATCACTCTTTATGTATCACTCACATACACATCCATAGCTGCATACCTTCACACACACACAAGTACATATGCACATGTATGGATGCATACAAACACACGCATATAACGTGTGTATGAGTTTGTTCAACGTATGTGTGTGTGAGTGTGTGTGTGCGAGTGTGAGTGTGTGTGTGCGAGTGTGAGTGTGTGTGTGTGTGTGTGTATACATATATGAATATATATGTATATGTATACGCATGTATGTGTATGTATGTATATATATATATATAGATGTAGAAGTCTTTAAAAAGAAACTGGACACTCTCCTATCCACAATACCAGACGAACCAATGGCTCGACATGAGGCACAGTTGGGGGCAGCAGTGTCAAATTCCACTATACACTAGATGGGCCATCGAACATTTTAATGGAATCGCATTAGTCGGGGAGAGAAACCACGGAAAGATTGTGGAGAGGATACAAAAATAGTGAAAAATTATCGTGGTGCTCCAAGAATATATATATATATATAAGAAATAATTGAGATTAATTTGAATTAGGTACTTAAGTTGAAGCCCCAAGTCAGTCCGGTATTATCCGCACAGCTCGAAGTAAGGTGAATAAAATCAAAATAAGCAACAGGATATCAAGAAGTTACGCAATACGACCGTTTCAAGCGACTCCATTTAACTGAACAATTCAATCATTACATCAATTTAAATGCAGGGCTACCATCAGCTGCACAAATATCCGTTTGTATGGATATAGTATAACCATCTCGCATAGACTTAGTAGCTGAAAAATCTCTATTCAAGAACAGTAACAACTTTAAGGGATAAGAGGTTAATAGGTAAGCATATCAAAGTAAGAAAACAAAATAATAAGAATTACGGAGATGTACTTGCATAGCAAGTGACCTGATCTGAGATCGTGTGCGGGAACGAAAACAATTGCAGCGTGGAAGGTGTTTATAAGCCTTTGACAATGAACAGGTCGCAGTTTCAAAGCGACGAAAATATTTTGACAAATTAAATTTAAATGTTGAAGTGAATCTAACAGTTTTTGTGTGTTATTTTAAATAGCTTATAAACACCTTCCACGCTGCAAAATAAGAATTTATAGAAAATGATGAGAAATATATATAACTTACGTTTAAAGAGACAGGGTATTAAAATTTGAGGTAGGGAAGAGTTAAAGATAACCATAAAAGAGAAGATAGTAGGTATTGGAGTAGTGAAAGCAGTTGAAGGTATTCTGACCGAAGAGATTTTATAAGTTGCAATGTTACAGGTACTGTTACGTATATGATTTTATAGTTTCTAGGGGGTGTATAATTAGGAGACCTACTTACATAAAAGCCATTACAAATATACATAATATGATCAGTAGGGTAGAACATCATAAGAAAGGAACAAATAGTTTAATCACCAAAAACATGATGAAGTCAGACTAACTAGGCAGGAGTTTTCATGGGATAGTAATTAAATATATAGCACACCACATATCATAACATATAGCTTATAACATACGCAATGCAATGCAATTCACCATATAACTCAATATCCCATGATTTTATTATATATAATACTAGAGGCTAAGCTTACAACAGATACGACGCCAAAATCATCATCATCATCATCATCATCATCATCATCATCATCATCATCATCATCATTATTATTATTATTGTTGTTGTTGTTGTTGTTGTTGTTGTTGTTGTTGTTACTGTCTTTGCACAGCTTTTAACGCTGGAGATTACTACAGTGTCAGCTATTCACTACCAATGAACTAAGGTAACACCTAGCCACGTAGCCAGCCGATTGCAACTGGGGGTGCTATCTTGATAACTGGGGGTACTGAACAGGGGTACGGACAAAAGCCCCTACTTAAAGTGTGAAAGTGGACAAAAGCCCCGTGCTTATATTTTTTGGTCATTTTTTTCGTTTTTTTTTTTTTTCACATATCGTGACGCCTAGCCTGGTCAAAACTTCTGATATATTTCGTTTTTATTTTCATTTTACTTGTTGCAGTCATTAAACTGAGACCATGCTGGGGCATCACCTCGAAGAATTTTTATCCAATATTTTTGAAGATGATTTTCCACAAGCACATAGTTAAGCCTAAAAGGTCTTTCCACATGCTAGAGATAACAGCAAAATCTTTAAACTACTGCCGCCTTGTTTATGTTTTAGGCAGAGGCAGTCTATGTCACTGTTTATGTGGAAATTATGTGTGCTTGTTAGTATTTTTCTGGTTTCCACATCAATGGCTCGGATCTCTTCAAACGTCCAATCAAGCAGCCCAAATGTTGGTATGAGCACTGGCACTGCAAGCACATTGTGGGCCACTGTTTTATTGAATGCAGAGAGTTCTGAAGTCCAAATTTGCTTTACTCGACTGTAATATTCTTTAGTGACACGTGTTTTGTTACAAGTGCCATTGTAAGACATATTTTCATCCATCCCTAAATATCTGTAACATTCCTCGTAACATACAGGGGAAACAGTCAAATCATTGATGGAGATGTTACTAGTCTGGTTTAAAGTTTTCCCTCTTTTCACAACCATATAACAACATTTATCCTGACCAAACTCCAACTCTACATCCTTTAAGAATGTTAGAACTAGGTCAAGGCTCTTTTCATCTCATGCATATTATTTGCATTAAGTTTTAAGTCATCCACAAAGAAACAGTGTGTAAATTTGCTATTTCTGTTTTCTTGTGAACCAGTGAGATATTTTCCAGAGTTCCTTAACATGAATGACAAAGGGTTTGCAGAAAGAATAAACAACATCACAGAAAGGCTGTTTCTTTGGAATATGCCTTTGCGTTACTGTATTCTATCGCCGATAATACACTCACTCTTTGTGTTTAATTTCAAAATGGTGGCCCACGATAAAGTTAGGTCAGCTATGGCTTTGACTATTCTCACTGGAACTTAAGCAAGTTGAAGGGCTTCTAGAATCCATGAGTGGGGAACAGAGTCAAAGGCTTTCTTGTAGTCTAGCCACACTGAAACTAGGTTCCTCCTATGCTCTGACATCACAGTTTTGTTGATTAACACATCCCTAGATTCCCTTCTTCTTAGCTGCTTATTCTGCTGTAATAATGTTATTGACTTCACAATGGTTTGGGAGGAAGAGGTTTAAATATGTTGTATACGTTAAGTTCTGGCATGCAATTGGCCGGTAGTTTTTTGCCATGTGGGTTGTTCTGCATTTGGGGGTCAATTTTGTCTCTGCCAGAGCTAACCACAGTGTTATGCTACGGTTCCCAATGAAAGCTTGCTGGTACAGATTGATAAGATATGGTTGGTAGAATGTTAGCTTCTTGTACCAATATCAAACAGGTGCTTTTCCATCCTGGAGTTTCTGGATCACAGATGCAAGTGTTTCACCATCAATGTTGTATGTCTTGGATATAACGCAGGAGCAATAACTTTTTCGGACTTCTTCCAGCCACAGAGCATCTTGGTTAAATTCCTTCCCTTCACTCCATATTTTCCTCCAGAAGAAGTCTTTGTCTTTTCGTGGAGGAGCTTCCGTGATATCTATTGCTCCTCTTCTCGTGTCTCTGTATACTGCTGCCTGGTTGCGGTTAAATTTTTTGTTTATTTTACTTCTCTCGGTTATTCTCTTCTGCAATAAGCATTATCACATGACTGATGGTCTTCCGTAGATCAGTTATCTTTTTCTCTGTCTTCAAAACCCATGATGGTACTTTCTTTGTTATTTCGGTTTTGTTTACTTTTTGAATTTCATGTACTGTTTTACAGTAGTAGCTAGTGCATATAGACAGGCGTTAATCCACCAGTATATGGGTTCATCACACTGTTGTAAATACTCATCACCAATTTCGTTAACAGCTTTTAATACCGTATCTGGTGGGTTTTTACTTACTTTGGTAGAGAATATTCCCTCCTCAAAAGAGTCCTTCAAAGCTAAAGTTATTTTTTCTCGGAAAATTTCAGTAAAGGCACATTTCAACGGCATATAATCCTGACTACCACGACTACTACTACTACTACTACTACTACTACTACTACTACTACTACTACTACTACTACTACTACTACTACTACTACAATAGTCGTTGCGGTTGTGCCTGCTATTTTCCATAGTCGTAGTAGGGGGACAATGGTCAGTTACTTGAGCCAGTAATGTAGTTTGGCTGGCAGGCATTATGGAATCTGTTGGAATGCGAAACCACGTAGTTGTCTTATATCATTCACGTTTTCGTTTTTGTTTATAGAGTTGAGAAGGTTAATTTTCGATTTTTTAATACAGTTACAGTTACTAACCTTCTTTCTATGTTCTACAAATGTTGCTTCTTGGCGTAGTTGCTTCGCAGTAAAATGATTTAATTCTGGATGCAGATCGTCCCAATATGATTTCAATCGATTCATATAGCCAACGGCGGAGTTTTGTCTCGCTTTTTCGTAGCAGTTAAATCGATCATTATTCAATTCATAACTCCAAGAAAAATGTTGTTTGTAGTAACTCTCTGCATGCTAATTTCAAGTTTCAGTCGAAAATCACTACGATCGTGAATAAAAATCTCCCTGAGTTAATTCATCTGAAGATTAACCAGTTATTTAACAAGGCTGATAGTTTTGGCTCCAAAGTTGGAAATAGTATGCATCGTATTTTCGATAGTCTCCCACACCAAATACGCGACTTGTCGTTTCATGTATGTATGTATGTATGTATGTATGTATGTATGTATGTATGTATGTATGTACGTATGTATATGTGTGCGTATGTATGTATGCATGTACTGACAGATACGCCGCGATCATTTATGATATGATATGACACATTCAAGCCCAGGCACCGTGCCGAATGTGTAAAGTGGTGTTTTTTTATGTTCTTTGTTAAATTAAGCTTTTTTTTATGCTTTGGTTTAGAGTTTCTAGTGTGTAATTATATTTGCATAAGTATTTTATTCTATTTAGGAGCAGGCAAGGTTATGTGGTAAGAAACTTGCTTCTTTGCTTCCCAACTACATGGTTCCGGGTTCACTCCCACTGCGTGGCACCTTGGGCAAGTGTCTTCCGCTATAGCCTCGGGCCGACCAAGTGGATTTGGAAGACAGAAACTGAAAGGAGCCTGTCGTATATATATATATATATATATATATATATATATATATATATATATGTGTGTGTGTGTATGTATGCATGTATGTATATATATGTTTGTTTGTTCCCCCACCCACCATCGCTTGACAACCGATGCTGGTATGTCTACGTCTCCGTAACCTAGCGGTTCGGCAAAACGACCAATAGAATAAGTACTAGGCTCACAAAGAATAACTCCTGGGATCGATTTGTTCGACTAAAGGCGGTACTCCAGCATTGCCGCAGTCAAATGACTGAAAAAAGTAAAAGAGAATAAAAGAATTATGTACATACAAGTGTAAACATGAATTTTTCCTTGATTTTATGTGTAAAGTTTTTGAATCTCTGCTTATTCGATAATCTTTATTTTGTCACTTTAAGAAATATGAAGCTCCTCTGAAAGAAGAGAGCACTACAATTAATTGCTTAACAGTGATAGAATAGCAATCATTTCCAATAACATGACTACATTGAAGATAATAACCCACTCATAATCTTCTCTGGTTTTGTTTGGTGTAGCTCAGCGGCTCAAACACAATCATGACATACACGTTAACGATATATTGACAAAAAAAGTTAAACGTAACTCAGGATGTGAATATCATCTAATTTGACAATAGTTCAAATCGAGAAATAACGATAACCACCATGATCCATTAATTTCCAGTATATCTGGGTTACATTATCCAAAGTAGTGCGAAGCCTATATACATAATTATTATGAATAGAATTAGGGATTCAGAGAATCAAACAGAACTCACAGTAAGCATTCCATATGGGGTCCAGCTATCGGGAAACAGCTATTAAGTTTAAATTGTAATTTAATGTCACTAAGCTCATGAAACTCCAGGGATCACTATTTTGGAGTGTATAATAATTAATTAAAATTCAGGAGAAGTGGGAATAAAAAGTATTTATTCCATATGCTTACAGCTGTTTCATATCCCTTATTCAGTTACATCATTCACACCAATTATGAGTTGCACAATATATACGTTTTACGACGCCTAACAGACATCAATGCACACATATAAATGCACATATATCTGTACAGTAACATAATGAAGCGCTTTACAGAACTACTCATCTGAACATTTTATAAAGTAGGGTCATCTCAATTTATGCAATATTGGCAGGATGAAAAAAATTTTCTTACACACGGCGTTACCATTTAGATTTCAGAGATGCCCACTGAAAGGGAACATGAAGTATATGCGAAAATATAAATAGACCGATGAGACATGACATTGTAGCTAGGACACTCTATAATGAAATCCGTCAGAAGGATAATCCTGAGGACAAAGAAATAAAGACCCACAATATGGTAGAAGCCATAGCCACTCACAATAAAAAGGAGTACTGGTGGAATGTCCCAGTGAAGACCTCAATAAAATGTAAGCACAGCAGACCTGGTATAAGGATTTGGGATAGAGAAGACAAACTGTGCACAGTTGTAGAAATTAGCTGCCCAGCGGATGTTGATATAAAGCCGAAGAGAACCACCTGTGCTGAACTATTGAGAAATCTGCAGTTACTCTATCCAGGTTACAAGTTCAGGTTTATATCTGTAATTATTGGGGCCCTGGGATACGTAACACACTGCTTGAATACCAATCTCGAGAAATTAGGCTTCTCAAAACCAGAAAGGTGAAAGCTAATTCGAAAACTACAGATCCAATCCATCACTGGAACTGTAAAAATCAGTAAAACTTTCTAGAAGCTTATCATTTAAATATATATGAGCATGTCTAGATATGTAATTATATGCATGAGAATACATACATAAAATATACAGATATGCACATACATACAAACATACATACATACATGCATACGTGCATGCGTGCATACATACATACATACATACATACATACGTATGTACAAAAAATACTCTGTTGTTGATGTTGAAATTCCAATGAAGGAGGCTTGGATCTAAGTTAGAAACCGGTTCTTCTTCTATTGTCAAGAAATCTTGAAATAAACTGAATAATGACATACATACGTATATACATACATGCATACATAATACAAACAAACAAACAAAAACACCCTGTTGTTATGTTGAAATTCCAATGAAGGAGCGTTGGATCTACGTTTGAAACCGATTCTTTCTCTATTGGCAAGAAATCTTGAAATAAACTGAATAATGACAGACATACACATGTATATATACTTGCGTATATAAATGGATACTTACATGCGTATACGTATACATATGGCTCCATGCATAAGTATGTGCTTACACACATTATACATTATACGTGCCTAACAAATAGTCACTGATAAATATTCACATCTATAAATATATATAATTTTACATGTATACACACACACACACAACATTTACCGTCGCAAGTTAAAGAAGAAGAAAAAAACAAGAAAGAAGAAGGAAACAAAAAGAAACAAGGGGGCGAAGGAAAAAAGAACAGAAAAGAGAAGAAAAGAAAAAGAAGAAAGAAACCATTTCGATTTTGACAATGTATCTTTTTAGAGCTAGTAGCCAGCTGGAAAATAGAAAGAAAGAGGAAAAAGAAAGAGATAAGATGTGATAGATTAACTGCATGTGTGTATATATACGGCCATATGCTCATACATAGACACTACAGCTGCTTCAGACGTGTTTTTTTTTATTGTTGAACAAAAGTGATACATCATGCAAAAAAAAAAAAAAGCACAAACATTTTCATCAGATGAATACAGGTAAAGATTAAACATTTAGAACTTTTCAAGAACAAGTACACAGTGCCATATGACTACCGACAAAAATTCGGCCAGCGAGAGAAGAGTTTAAATTAGCATCAAGTTTATAAAGAGGAACTCGTCGAAGTGTCTGGATTGGGTAGAGTTGGATTGAGAAGTATAAGGACAAGGTAAAATTGCCGACAAATTTAATGCTAAATTATAGCTTTCGTATGCGACAATCTATACTATAATTGAGCTATTTACGTCTGTGTCAAAATTTTGTTACCAAACTCCTCCGCAACCACTGGACCGGTTTCGACTAAACTTGACATGAGGGACCGTGGGTACCGGGAGAGTGTCAACTTTTATATGGGATTCCCGAAAATTAAACGCTCCGGTTCCAATATGAAGGGACCGCATTCAAATGCTAAATGTATGTGAAATTGATCCATGACTTTGTGGCCACTTTGCTTCCGCTCAATCGATTTTGACCAAACTTGGCATGAGGAACCGTGGGTACCCGAAAGAGTGTCAACATCTATATGGGATTCAGGAAAATTAACCGGTCCGCTTTCAGTCTGGTAAAATTCGACAAAACGAATTACCCCGCTCTCACTATTCAATAACTCTCCTACTATTCCTCATGCTTACTACCTTTTCTCTTATTGAGAACTGTCGTGTGAGGAGTGGTAATTGACAGAACTGCATACAATGTTACCTCTCAAAACTCTCTCTCTCTCTCTCTCTCTCTCTCTCTCTCTCTCTCTCTCTTTCTCTCTCCCTCTCTCTCCCCCCTACATATGTACTGCTTCTCTTAATTCAACCTCACTTAACCGGTTGCGCTCTTCTTGATGTCTCCTTCGGTGTTACTTTGATGTTTCTCTCTCCCAGATATATGTATTACGTATTGAACTTACTCTCTCATACAATGTTACCTCTCATAACTCTCTCTCTCTCTCTCTATCTATCTCTGTCTCACATACTTGCGTTCTTTCAAATGAGACATTTTGAAAAACAAAAAAAAAAACATGAAAACACTGTTAGTCTTCGGTGAAAATTACAATTACACCATGCCCACTAAACACTATCTTAAAGTGCGGTTTTTATGTTATTAAATTGCTTTAAACGAATTTGACTATAAAAATGTTGGAAATTTAGTATTTTTTAAGATATTAATAAAATTTGTTGGGAGTATGTTCATGCCGTCGGCCGTCGGAGCTATTGTTGTGCCTGTTTACGTTGTTTCATGTATGAATATGTTATTGAATGTACTTTCGTCTGATGTTTCACGCATGCGTAGAATTCTGAAAAAGCAGACGTAAAAAATATGAAAATTTCGGAAACTTTTCGCATTCGACTGCATGAAAATAGGTTCGACTAATTTTATTACTACCTTAAAAAATACTAAATTTCCGACATTTTTATGGTCAAATTCGTTTAGAGCAATTCAAGCGTACATTAAAATAGTGTTTAACGAGATAGGTGTAATTGTAAACGAATACCCAATAAATACCATGAAAACTTCCCGTTCAGAGAAATTGGCTCAAATACTTGCTGAATCGTCTTAAAACTTTCACTGTATAATTGTCATAAATATTCACGCTTTTAACGGTACACTATGCCCAGAAAAAGAAAGGGCAACAACCTGTCCCTCAAAAATTCCCGTTCACAAATTAATGTTCAGTTCTGGTTTATATTTCTGGATGAATGAGGCTTCTTTAAGACGAGCTTGTATTGAGATCCAGTCAGCAAATTTGTACAGAGGAAATATATAGAACTGTGGTTGCAGTTGTTTAGCACATACGCCAATATTTTCGCCGAGATATATCTGGCGATATTGTGATGAAGCTGTTTGTTGCCGGTGTACTGTACAGCGGCGGCAGATAGAATTTCCTGTACTTCCGACATTATCTTTTTTGGCAGCCCGTGCATCTGAACAGAACTGAACATTAATTCATTTTAGTAACAACCAACCCCCACTAGAACAGAACAACAATCAATTCTTCTCTCCACCCTTGAAATATTTGTAAATAACCCCCCTAAACTTCTGTATATATCTCACATATCTGTATACATTAAGAATATCAGTCCAAAGACCCTTACAATACTTTGAAAGTAACTTGTAATTTTCAGATAAATTGAAGAGTTACGTCTCTTGACTGCAAAAGTTATTGTCAACAACAAAAATGGCGTCCCCATGAGTTAAAACTGAGACTTTGGAAGTTTGATAAGCGTTAGACGCGAAACCGGTACTCCCAGTTTATTTTATCGTATAATGTCGTAATACAACTCTTTGTTTCATTATGATATTAATATTAGCATAAATTTTATTATACAAACCTCCTGTGCGTTTTTACATATTGTTCTTTCTCCCCCTATTTCAATCATTCACTTAATTTAAACCTTTAGCATCACGTTTACAACCCCCCTCCCTTTATAAACAAGCGTTCTTGTTCCTAAAGCCCATGGAATAATATCATTGATCCCTTTATATCTCTATGTAAACAAACGTTCTAACGGTCACTGACCATGTAACATCTTAGCTCGTAAGTTACCTCATCATTTCGTATTTGTCTTGCTTTTATGTTTGCTTATGAATTCCCTGAAGAGGAATATATGAGGAATCCCAGCAGCTCTTACTTCTTTGTGGAAGGGCTCTCATATATTTTGAAACATGTGTAGGAATTAAAGGAACTTTTATTTATATGCCTTTTGCTCCATTTATTATTATTATTCATATCTTCTCAAAATGTATCACTTTAACTTGGTATCTCTACCTGTAAAACGGCTGTGATATTTTGGTTTCTAGTGTAATTTTGCTACCTCTGGTAACCAACCATTAACATATTTACATTATCAAAGGTTTTTTTTAAAACTGAGATAATCGATATATATAAAAATGAGAATGTCTGTCTGTCTGTCTGTCTGTCTGTCTGTGTGAATCCCTAAAACTCGAGAACTACGCAACCAATTTCATTCAAATTTTACAGATGCCTTACTTAGGGTTCCAGTTGTGTTTTAGTAAAAATAATTTTAACTTCTTGCAGAGTTCGAGCCCACGGCAACATAATATCTCCTCCACTATTTAAGTATTACGTATCAAAAGTGAAACAAAAACACTCATGTCAAATAATTTCACTTTAAAAATGAAACTATTCTACTAACTGAAACAATCACATTTCGATACTGTAATGACAGATACTTTCAGAGAGAGAGAAAGAGAGAAAGAGAGAAAGAGAGAGAAAGAGAGAGAAAGAGAGAAAGAGATGTATATGTATACATATACATGTATATGTACACGTATATGCATAGATATATATATATATAGATATAGATTTATATGCATACATATATATGTATACACATGTGTAGATATATATATAGATATATATAGATGTACATGTAATATGTACACATATATACATATATATACATGCATACAGATATCTATACATATATACACCCATCACACACAAACACACACATTAGTCATTTGTTTTCTTATCCAAAACTACGTCAAAAGTACTGAACGGATCTTTATGAAATTTGGAAATTATATTCTATGTATAACGGCCATAACTCCCATGAAAATTCATATATTTTTGATGTTGATGAAATTTTAACCTGAACATAACAGATGAGCATTATTTGTAATTCAACGGTACAACAGTGTAAGACTACCCTTTCAGATATACTTACATTGTGATTTCTGCAATGTGGTGCATAAATTGTCAAGTAAATGAGACGCATCTTTGCCTCCAC
>NC_068981.1:113509877-113515708 GCF_001194135.2 Octopus bimaculoides | reverse complement strand
TATATATACACGTATATTCACATATATGAATATGCACATACATACAGGCACAGGTACATACACAATGCATACCACAATTCCCTATATACGGAATACTCTTGTGAAACAATCGTATACATATCTTTACCTAAGAATCTGGGATTGACAATGCGAGACAAATTAAAACCAAAGAAACAAGAATACAATAAGAAATATCATAAGACATAATAAAAATATAAAATAAAAAATAAAAGATATAAGTTATAGAATAGGAAAGAAACGAAAACCAACAAAAATATAATATCTATATATAAGATAAACTATAAGATATAATAAGGGTATGTAATAAAAGGATATAAGAATACAAAAAATATAAGCAGGTTTAACAGCTGAAGTTGAGTTGATAAATAATGCTGGTTTGAGTAAGGCTGCATGTATAGATAATGGAAGGATGAGGAAACCAGAATTAAATGTGACGATTTATTCAACCAGTTAAAAAGCATTAAGACGGCAAAGCTGTTGAGATACATTTTGAAAGAAAGGTCAGAATATATACACAATAGTTTAACATGCAATTGGTACATAATGATGATGTATGCGAGATAGAACAGGAAAAATAAATACGAGACATAACTTCTGCTGGAGGATAGGAACAACGTATGCGTCAAAGAATACCTGTGACAATAAAGTTACTCTCTGCCGAACATCCGAACTCCACCGTGTAACCCACCTCACTGAAGAAATAGCGGGAAAGGCTTCCTAAAATAGCAAATGCTTGGCTGGTCTGTCACGTGATAGGGTAACTCGATCATCACGTGATGAGTCAAAATATGGTAAAGAGCCAAACTGTGAACATGCTTCTACTACTACTACCCTCGGACCAGAAGAATGACTGTGAGGGAAAGATGCGAAAACAACAAATAAACTGTAGCAAAAAGGAATAATGTATAACAAATGGTAAGAACAAAAATGTACATAAAGGACATGCAATAAAAAGAGAGAAAAGAGCATGAGCAAAACAGTGTAAAATACACATGTACAATACATCAACTTCTATGAAAAATAGCCAAGAGTTTGTGAAAACGGCTGCAACGACAACAGCCGCAGCGATATCGCTGGACTGACGCCAGGTAATGATAACAGCATTGATGGCAGCTCCAGTAACACCGGCGGCAACAATATATCCAGATCCGAAGCCAATGGAGATGCGCTAGCAAAGCCTGGAAGTATATAGGGTCAGCCAGGATGGCCTTCAAGCGGCGCCTGTACAACCATAGGCCCACTTTCAGGATTCCAGAAAGACGATTCATCACATCTCTAGCCAACCAAGTGTGACACCTCAAAGATGAAAGGACTCCAGACGATATTAAGTGGGAGATCTAAGAGCGGCCGGGTCCTCTCATTAATGGGAGCGAACGCTGCAAGCTTTCTATACCTGAGCAAACAAGGATACTCAAAGATTCCCTAAAACCTGGATCACTGAACACTCGCCAGGAAATGTAGTCTTTGCATCAATTTCAAACGCTATCTGCTGCAAGCATGGGATTCCCCGTTCTCCGATCAGACCCGGAAGGGTCCTTACGATCTAAAAGCAGATCAAGGGAAAAATCCCCTGTTCCCTCTGTTTTGGCCCAGATGAACTGGTCTAAGGGAGGTAACCTGTTCTCGCTGACCCCGGAGTATTTATTCTTTGGTGACTGACCGACCAAATGACCGTAACGGATTCCTACTTCCCAGAAGAGAAGAGTTACATGTGTCTTCGGCTTAGAGTTTGACGAGACTCCTATGAGGCTAAGCCCTTTGAGGATACGAAACCATTGGTCACTCTAAGACCGGACATAGACTTAACTACATATAAATACATTACTGCTCTATGCCTTAGAGTGTGCTTCTTTTTCTGATATATGATACACTGACGATTTTTATACATACATACATACATGCATACATACATACATACATACATACATACATACATACATACATACAAACCTGATATAATTTTTTGTGATAGAGAAGAGAAACTGTTGTAGGAATTAGCTGTACAGTTGTGAGAATTAGCTGACCGGCAGATGTTGACATAAAAAAGAGAATAATCTGCAATTACTCTATCCTGATTACAATAATCAGTGAAAAAGAGAATAATCTGCAATTATTCTATCCCGATTACAAGTTCAGGTTTATACCTAGCCAGAAAGGAGAAAGATAATGCGAAGACTACAGATCCAGTCCATCACAAGAACTGTAAAAATCTGTAAAACTTTCCAGAAGTTTATCATTTAAATATAAACCAGACAATGTTCTGAAAAGACACCCACATAGATTGCACCTCTGATTTGGACCATCAAGACCTACAGATAAGTTCTGCTCTTTGTGGATCTTAACATGTCCTTTGATGAGATTTGAGGCCAGCAAAAGACAGGCATGGTCTATCACAGACTATACACACAAAAACGTCATTGTCATTCACCTTCTCGATCGTAACATTCTTCCTTAGATGTCTTTTGAGTCTTACTTGCGTTACCCTGGCCTCTTCAAATGCTTTTACTCCAGTCCACATCTTTGTTCGCCATCCAACTCGCTCCGAAGCAAGAGTTTCTATATCTTCTGGAACCATTCAAAGTGACTTCATAGTAGGCTTTATGCCATCCTTAAAATTTTTTTTAGGTTTACGCCGATAGCATTTCCCCTCTGCAAGCTCACCATAAAACAGCTGTTTCGGCATGCGTTCATCCACTATTCGAACAATATGGTCACACCATCTCAATTGGTACCACAAAATCATAGCTTTAATTGAGGTGAAGCCTGCAGATGCAATGACATCTGTGTTTGAAGTAAAAGAAAGTAACTTTCCCTTACCAAAAATTTTAATGGGGTTATAAACCATATGCAGGTTGATGCATTACAACTGGGTTTTTTTCAGATTGATGGTCAGGCCAAAATCATCACAAGCTGTGTCAAATGCAGATGCAAGATATTGCAGACCTGTTCCAGAATGACTGACAAGATCGCAATCGTCAGCATATAAAAGTTCCTTAATGAATGAAGTAAAAACCTTCGTTTTGAATTTCAGTCTGGTCAGATTAAAAACGTTCCCTGTTGTTCAATATTTTATGTAAATACCCTCCTCAGAGTTTTGAAAAGCATGTGACAACACAACAACAAAGTATATTGCAAATAAGGTGGGTGCATCAGGTCTCCTTGCTTTACTCCATTTTCCACAACAAAAGATCCAGAGAGCCTACCACCAAAATCTTGATGCAAAGCTCTGACCATGTTTACAAATTTTTCTGGGCAACCTATTTTCCTTAGAATTAGCCACAGTCCTTTTCGATTAACGGTATCGAATGCTTTGCTCAGATCAACAAATCATTGGTATAGAACAAGATTCTGTTCAATGCACTTTTCTTGTATGTATGACAGTAAAAATACAATCAGCTGTGCCCCCGGAGGAGCGAAAGCCACACTGAGACTCAGACACTATATTTGGAACTATAAAGGTATTTAAACGTTCTAACAAAATGCGGGCAAGTACCTTTCCAGCCACAGACAAAAGCGAAATCCCACGAAAATTACCACACAGATCCTTTGGTCCTGCTTTATACAAGGAGACTAAAATGGCATCAATCTAGTCTTGAGGCACTTTCTCAGTTCTCCAACAGTGACAAATTAATATATTTAAGAGTTCAAACATTTTGTCACCCCCATCTTTCAAGACTTCTGCACAGATTCCATCAAACACTGAAGACTTATTCAGCTTATTCACAACTAAATAAATGTCATTAGAGTTGGTTCAAATGCCATCTCTTCTATAACTAGGTGTTCAATTCTTTCTATCATCCTCATGTCAGCGGATGATGGTCTATTTTAAAGAGCAGAAAAATGTTCTACCCAACGCTTATGAATAGAAGCGGTGTCACTCAGAAGAAAACGTTCATTTACTGTTCTCACTGGAGCTATTGAGGAAGATTTTGGGCCAAATACCTCTTTAACATAAGAGTACAAACCCTTGTCATCATCTCTATCAGCTGCTTCTTGTGCCTCTCTTGCTCTATCATTCCATCATTCCTGTTTAATTTTCGTTAGAGCAGTCTGCACTTTCCTTTTCAGCTTTCTGTAAGCTTCGTTTGAATTGGGGTTCAAGTTTTGTTTTTCTAAAAGTAGATCATGAATTTCTATTGATCTGTCTAAGAGCCAGTCACTGGATTTATGAGATTTAAATCCCACCGACGAACTTGCAGCCTGAAATACTTTTGTTTTGAAATCTTCCCATAAATTGTTGAGGTCAATATTGCTACTTTCTATAACATCGTGGAATCTGCAAGTCGCTTGATAATTTAAAGTTTGCAACATTTAACTTTTTGGATACCTAAGGACCAGATTGTCGATTATCGAAAAATCTATTTTTCTACGCACTAGATGATGGTCAGTCCAGCTCTCTGCCCCTCTCATAACCCGAACACTAGAAACATCTTCCATATCACGGTTCCTGATCAGAATATAATCTATGAGATGCCAGTGCTTAGATCTTGGGTGCATCCAGATGGTTTTATATTTTTTTTTCTGCTTAAACAGAGTGTTGGTGACAACCAGATTATTCTCAGTACAAAACGTCAAAAGAGCTACTCCATTTTTATTACATTTTCCAATACCATATCGACCGAACACAGGCCATGAAACATAGCCCTTTCCAACTCTTGTATAGAAATCTACCAATATGACCAGCTTGACAGAAATTGGTACTTTCCTCAATAATTGTACTAGATTCATCAGAATGGGACATTGTTGATGCATAAATACTGGCAACGGTAAGATACCTACCTTTTGTCAGTGTAATTCGGCATGACATGATCCGTTCAGGTATACCACTTGGAATTTCTGCAATGGAGAATACTAATGTAATCTAGTAAGCAAACCCAACATCAGATTCTCTACGCTGACCCTTAAGTAGACCTCTCCAAAAGATAGTATATCCATTTACTTGACCCTCACCAGAGAGACGAGTGTCGGAGGGCGCAACTATATCAAGGGAATATTTCTTGAGCTCACATGCAATAAGTACAGTACACCTTTCTGGCCTCTTCGTGAAATTATCATCAAGAAGTGTGCACACATTCCAACAACCGAAATTCAAAAGATGTTTATTTTTACTTTTTCTTGAAGATCGTTTGACCACAGTGGCAGGATGACGACCGGGTCCAGCCTGTGACACACTGGGACACCTGCCGAGCCAGACCTGTTTCCCTGACGTTCGCAAGCCTTTTTTGCCAGTTACTGAATCTGTTTGAGACATTTTAGAATAAGTTACAAGTGCATTTTTAGGTTTCTACCAACCAACCAATTGAATGATTTTACTAAGATTTGGAGTACAGGAAGTACCTGTGCATATGAATAATTTTCAGTGGGTGTAGCTTGCACTGCACTAACCCCACCTATTGTCCTAAGAAGAGAAGACTTTCGCCGATGTGACATGAAAATTGACAAAACTAGGAACTTCCAAGTCCTCAGGTTTTGTTTCGGAGATTTTCTTCTCCTAGGTAGATTACCAACCAAGGTTGAAGAGTTTCTACCTGCCGATGAGTTAAGCTCTCCCATTCCATACACCAAACCGACACTCAGACACTCTATAGAGTAATCAAATATCACTCCGGTGACCGATGTGGAGTAGCTCATTCATAAAGAAAGGCACGATATGTGATTTAAAAACGAGGGTTTTGGTTAATCAAATCAACGGAACAGCCTGCTCGTGAAATTAACGTGAAAGTGGCTGAGCACTCTACAGACACGTGTACCCTTAACGTAGTTCTCGGGGAAGATTCAGCGCGACACAGAGTGTGACAAGGCTGGCCCTT
>NC_068981.1:113506703-113509867 GCF_001194135.2 Octopus bimaculoides | reverse complement strand
TTCTCGGGGAAGATTCAGCGCGACACAGAGTGTGACAAGGCTGGCCCTTTGAAATACAGGTACAACAGAAACAGGAAGAAAGAGTGAGAGAAAGTTGTGGTGGCAGAGTACAGCAGGGTTCGCCACCCCACCCCCCCTGCTGTAGCCTCGTGGAACATTAGGTGTTTTCGCTCAATAAACACTCAAAACGCCCGGTCTGGGAATCGAAACCGCGATCCTATGATCGCGAGTCTGCTGCCCTATCCACTGACATACATTCATAAATACATACATACATACTGTAATCGTTAGTTATGGCCTGTCAAACCAATGGTAATTTGACCGGTCATATTCAACGACTACATAAAATATTACTGCTCAAAAAGTTTAATGTGCTTTTGGATTTATGAAAAACTGACCAATTATGTGTACATATATTTAGTTTCATGCTACCGAAGAGTTTCGTATTGATCTAATAGTCGTCAGACATGATTGAATTGGACTCCCCTGTACTGGAAATCTAAAAACACTACATTTAGTTTACGAGACTCAGAGATGTAAAACGAAAAATGGAACGAAATCCAGGAATTAAAACTTATATTTTTCCTTTTAGCCACTGTCCTACATGTGAGCATTCGTGTGGGAACTGTCCACTCAATTTTTTATGTATCTGTAATTGTGGGATGAAAAGGATGTAAGAACGAGATCGGCAGGGAGAGAAAGGGAGAGAGGGGGAAAGAAGAGGCGGACCTTGGCTAAAATGTATCTACAACCTGATGAAGGATACCAATGGCAACATCATCACTGTGGAAACTCCGCCTCCAACGCTGGAAAGATCACTTCAGCCTTCATCACCTACTTGTCACAATCAATTCCAGACTAACCATCACAGCAGACAGCCGCAACCAACGATACTTGCAGACTCGAACTTGTCACCCCACCCCTCACGAAGTCAGTGCTGCCCTGAAAAAGCTCAACAACTGCAAAGCCCCTGAAATATACACTATCACCGCAGAGAAAACATGACCCAGTGGCTCATCCGCATCATCAACTATAGAAGGGCGTCAGAGCAGCCTCCAAATTACTGGGTATCATCCTCCCCTACTGGAAACGGAAGAGCGATAGATTCGTCTGCAGCAACCTCAGAGGCATCACCTTCCTCTCTATTCCAGGCAAGCTCTTCACTAGGAACCTCCTCCGTCGTGCTCTTCCAGCCATTAAAAGCAGACGCCGCCTACAGCAATTGGATGCATGCTAAATCGTTCTGCTGCCGATATTATTTTTGCCTTTCCTCTCCTTATTGAAAGATCTTGGGTGTTCCGCGAAGATTGCCGCCTCTACATCGCCTTCGTTGACCTGAAGGCACCATTCGACGCGGCCAACCACGCATTTCTCTGGAAACTTCTCGAACCCGTCAGCGCGCTTCCCAATCTCACTGCCCTGTTCCAACGGCTCTGTAGCAGTGTCGAGAGCTGCGTGCGGATGAGCAGGAAGAACTCCTCTTTCCTACCAGATCTTCCTACCAGGGCCTTACTCTCGTTCAACGCAGCAACTGTGGGCTGGAAGAGGCCCCATGACATGTCCTGCACCAGATGTATGGACGTGATTAAGGAAGTTCTCCAGAGGCTCGGCGTTATCTTGGAAAATGCAAAAAGGCCACTAACCTGGGATGACATCAGCCCTATCGAGCAGGAGCAGGAGTGAGTGAGTGAGTGAGTGACTGACTGACTGACTGAGTGAGTGAGTGACTGACTGACTGAGTGAGGGTCCATGGGTAGAACAAATTCTTTAGATTAAACCTTTTCTTAGCTTAACAAAGTGCACTTTTTCAATACTATCCAGTTGATTGTACCTTTCCTTTCAATTGTCATGTGTCACACTAATGTGATGTTACATCTCTCCTGGATTTTAAATGAGCTCTTGTAATTGTTGACTACAGTGTTAAAAGATAGCTCATGTGTTACATTGATCGTTTAATGGGCATGTGACGCTATCTCTGCATGAACAGCTTGTCTCTATATTTGATTAGGCCGGTTTAATGAACTTTTCTGTATGTTGAGTGTGGATGTATGTATGTATGTATGTATGTATATTTGCAGACAGACAGACAGACAGACAGACAGACAGACAGACAGACAGATAGATAGATAGATAGATAGATAGATAGATAGATAGATAGATAGATAGATAGATAGACAGATATCAAATTATAAATGTATGAACACTTGTGGATATTACTTTGAACTACTGTTCAATGTTACTTTTGATAACAATTATCTCAGTAATTAGACAATCAAGTGTATAAACTACAAGGAGGAAATTGGGAAAATAAAGAGTTCTTCATATGCAAACATAATTACTGCTATTTTTGCTTTTCTGCACAACCATAAAACTTTATATTGAAAAATTTGAAATTTGTTTTCTTTCAGAATTATCTCATACGATATGGTTACCTGACACCAGATTACACACTTAACGACCCAAAAATAGCGTATATCAAAGCAATGAAGAGATTTCAAATGAGAGCAAACTTGGAAATTACAGGTAACTAATAACAAATAATTTTGTGTTCCATATTGGTGCTGGTACAGCAATGTGGTTAAGAAAGTTTTTTTGCAGTCATTTGGTTCTTAATTCCACTGCGTAACACTTCCAAACAATTTCAACTACCAAAGCTTGTGGTCAACCGAAGTACTGTGTGTGAAATTTGATAAATAAAGACTGATATGTTTTGCGTGAGCGTGCATATCTTAATATGAATGTATATATGAGTGTGTATAAATACGTGTGTGTGCGTGTGTGTGTTTGTGTTGTTTGTGTGTGTATACATGTATGCGTGTGTATTTATGTATGTATGTACGTATGTACACACACACACACACACACACACACACACACACACACACACACACACACACATATATATATATATATATGAACAAAAGAAGAAAATGGAGAAATTGTCATGCAGACATCAGTTTATTTAAAAATATGCAAACCCATATAATGAAATTATATGGATTTGAACATTCCCATTCATAAATATTTTAAATACCTACATATATATCAAAGTAAAACTAATATATTGCGTTTACACTGAACACTGGTATAAACCAGAGGACTAGGATGTTAAAATCCCTTAAAGGATTATAGGTCCTTGATACAATTAAATATATATATATATA
>NC_068981.1:113497525-113506577 GCF_001194135.2 Octopus bimaculoides | reverse complement strand
GTCAGGGAACCAACATATGTTGGTTCCCTGACGATGAATATATGTGCAATTCCAGCAGCACTTACTTCTTTGGAGTAGAGTGCACATATATTTTGAAACATATGCAGGAATTAAAGGAACTTTTATTTATATGCATTTTGCTCCATTTATTGTTATTATTCATATCTACTCAAAATGCATCCATCGCTTTAATTTGGTATCTCTACCTATAAAACGGGTGTGATACCCTGTTTTTTTGTGTGATTTTTGCTACCCATGGTAACTATGAACAGATTTACATTGTCAAGGTTTTTTTAAACTGAAATAATATCAATATATACATAAACTAATATATATAAATCTCTGAACGAGGTATAAACAGTAGCTGCACGTCATCGTGAAGTATATTTGCCACTTAAATGTCGCTAACCCTTAAGGGTGCATGCTACTGTATCTTGTAGCCCCAGGAGAACACCTCCTCCAGCTGTCTATTGACACACTTTCTGTGTGCTATCAGTATTTGCAAAGGGAAGCCATCCTTCCCATCTTCAACCTGACGTGATACACACGGACCCGAGTTTCCGTATATTGACCCGTCATCAGCGTGTGACAATCACCTGTTTTTTTAATTATGATAAATATATTATCGAGACATAGAGGGGACGGTACAGGACCTTACAAACATAGAGAAGTGCTCAGCGAGTTTATATAAAAATCGTTTTTAAAAATGTATATATAATTATAGTTTTTTTAAAGGATAACTTATTTGTTCGACATTTGGCTGGTTGACCAGCGACTACACCCTGTTTTTACCATGGGGGGGGGATTAAGAAGGGACATTTATTCCTAACTTCTTTGCCACACCTTTCCATCTTTTCTCATATACGATTCTCGACAGGTGCCTTCTCTCCAGCCCTATCTTGCTTTTCAGGTGATACCTAAAATATAGTAGCATTCCAGTGCCGGAGATGAAGGTTCCTGTCTTGATTCCTTGTATTCTAGTTCTCCATGCACACTCTTTCATTACTGCAACTGTACATAGAAAACAAGCTTCACCTTCTTTAGATAGCCCAGTGGGCGGTACGCTCTTAATCACAGACTCAGCCGATAGCTGTACTTTCCCTAGGTGTGACAACACGTGTTCTACGTAAATTGTCAGCTCCGACAGCTGTGTGCACTGTACAAGAGCGTGCAGGATAGTTTCCTTGTCCTGCCCGCACCTTGGACATTCCGGTGGTACTGACAATCCGTGCTTGGACAATTTCTCGTGAATAGGAAACGCATTCCTAAAACACTGCCAGGTCAGGGATCTTTGGTAGTTATCTAAATACCCCACCCTGAAAGTGTTCTGAAACAGTTTGGATAGCTGGTTCTCATCGAGTCCCAGTGTCTCTCCTCGAACGTCGTCACTTTTGTACTCTACCAACCCTTTATAAAATGCAGAGGTGGTATCCCCGCTGCCGGCCTTGCCCGCCTTGCTGATTAGCGCGAGTGCCTGCCGACATTCCTTTTGCCATTCAGTCGTTTTTTGTCTTTTAATCAAACCGGGTTTAAATTCCTCCAAGGAGGTTGATCGTGGAAAGAATTCCCCTGCGAGCGAATTCCACACCTGACCACCATCCAGGTAGAGCCAGAGATGCCTTAGTCTCAGTGCATATTTGCACATCATTAACCACTGCATCCCTAAGCCACCATTTAGCGGTTCTTAACAGTACACGGAGCGCCTCACAAGCGGTTTTCCCCTCCACAAAAAGCGGAAGAGAATCCTTACCAGCTTGCATAGCCACGAATCGGGGCAAGGGACGACGGTCAGACGGTAGATGATAACAGACGCGATAAACGTCTGCACCACCTCCGCCCTCACTTTCAGGGACAGCGCTCTTCCGGACCAATTCCGGGTTAGCGCTTCTACCCTGTCCGTCACCTCACTCCAATTCTTCTTCGTCTGAGAGTCCGAACCAAACCAAACTCTGAGCAACTTAACAGGATCATCTGTCCAGTGCCCTACGACACTGAACGTTATCGGCTTGCTGCTCCAGGTGCCGAGCCGCAAACTGACGGACTTGTCCATGTTAACTTTTGTCCCTGCCACCGTCTCGTATCTTCTGATTGCCTCTGCTACGCGAGGTAGCTGAGTCATCTTGGACGCGATGATGGTGACGTCATCCGTGTACGCAGAGACACTCTTACCACATTCGATTTCATTTGGGATGCCCCCAAACTCTCCAACTTCCACAGCAATGGCTCAAGAGTCAATACATATAGAAGCGAAGACAGGTGGCACCCTTGACGAACCGAGTGTTTGATCTCAAACGGCTCCGAGAAGTAACCGTTTATTTGAACTGAGTTTTATGCCACCATAAATGGCCTTGATCTAACCGTGGCAATCTAGGCCTCGCCCAGCCGCCTCAAGGACTGCCGCCAGGTACCGATGGTCAACCCTATCGTAAGCTTTAGTTTAGTCTAAATGGACCAGAGCGCCACCTTTACCGGGTACTTTACCCACCCTGTCTAAAGTGTAACGTAAGAGATGAAGATTGTCCAACTCCTCGCTCGTCCCAAACAACTGGGCGAAATGCTGATGAAAGGCCTTCTGCATCTCCTGTCCTTTGATTGTACGCCCCTGTTCGTCAATTAAAGACTGTACAGAGGCATGTCTGCCTCTTCGACTCTCCACACGACGGGCCCATCCGGCAACGTTAATACCTTTTCTGCCCACTTCGCGTAGCTTAGCCCTGAATCTACACCCTTCGTGTTTGGCTTTGAGGTGACGATGTAATACCGTTCTCGCCGCCAGTATTCTGGATGCAGAGCCGGATACCATGGGTTCTAATTCCTTAATTAATTGCCCTTCTATTCTAATCTTCTCTAAACTTGGCTCTTTACTAAATCTAAGAGACTCTGAATTAATGGCTCGCTTGAAAGCGCACCACCATCTATTATTTACGATGGCTCCGCATAATGCCCTCTGAATTAACTCCTTAACCCGGGTACAGAAGACTTTACTAGTCAAAATGTGATCGGTGTAGGAGGTACAACAAAAGCGTGGACAACTGTGTTTCTATCTCTATCTTTTATAACTACCCTATCTAGATAAGATCTGAGTGAACCTTCGTTATTAGACCACGTCCACTGTGGAACGAGCGGTTTATCCGGTCTGTACCGCTCTACTAGGTTATAGCTCGCTAGTAGCCTTTTTAGACCAGGGTTTCCCTTTCTATTGGTCGAGCCTACACTACCCACTCGCGCGTCGAGAATAGTGTTGAAGTCTCCTTTTAAAACTAAAGTTGTAGACGTTACTAGAAAGTTCTCCAGATCTCGAAAAAAAACCCGTTTGCCTACTCTCATGCGGAGTGTTGAGTGCCACCAGCCTGAAGGACTGCTTACTCACGTGTGTCACATCTAGGACGACCAACCTACCTTCTGGGTCCAGAAAGACTGTACTTACCTGTACGTCGAAGCTTTTCTGAACAACACCACCACGCCCCCGCTTCCTCCCCGACTAGGAGAAATAAATTTCTTGTAGTCATTTAGAAGAGGCGAGAACACCTGTAGCCCGTTCTACTTGGACTCAGTCACAATACATATATCTAATTTCTGTGACCTGAGGTTTGCTTCCATTTCGATCCCAGGCCACGTCATTTACACACCCTAACTTAATTTCCATTGTAAAAGTTGAACATACTTACATTTTAAACTTGAGGAGGGGCTGTACGACATTTGTCGTCCCCTCCTTCCGTTTCTTCTTTTTCTGGTGTAGCCGCTGGTGCCAGCACAATTTTTTCTTTCACTATGTACTGGCTTACGTCGAATATATCCTCTGGATATAGTTGTTTAAATTGTTCATAGTGTTCCATGTCCACTCTAGCTAGCCACAAATGTGGCGGTTTGCCTTCTATCGGTCCCAATGTTGTATAATTTTTTTTCTTTTTAATAAGCCATGTAAGATTGTGTTTTTCGTACTGTACGACACTATTTTTCCCCCTGTGTGATTTGGGGGAGGGTTGGGGTGGGTTTTGGTTTGGAAGGGGATGGGGTTATTTTTTTATGTATGTGTGTTTTGTAATGTTTCTTTTCTTTTTCTTGTCAGGGGAGGGAAGTCTGGGGTGAGGGCTTTTTTCCTTTTGTGTGATACAACGGCAAATTCCATTTCTTCTCCTTCCATATTTTCTTTATCTTGTGATTTCTCTACTTTTTCTTCTTCTTTTTCTTTGTTGTTCTTCTTCCGTTGGTCTTTCTCCAGTTGGTCTTTCTCTTGTCGGGGAGGGACTTCAGTTCTTTTTTGTGCCGGTTTCTTTACCTTTTCACACTCGGAGCGGACGTGAACCTTTTCTCCACATTTGAAGCATCTGGATCGACGCCCCTCCACCGACACTCTTGCGCTGATTCCCTCCCCTATGAATATTCTGTCGGGCTTTGCTTCTAGCGTTTCGTTAGAAGCTTGTACTAATAGTTCTAGCGTCTGACCTTTCCAATTCACTGCCTCTCTCTTCTTCATGCTTAAAATATTTATCTCCTCCTCTGTGTCGTATATTACTGCTGCCGCCATCCAATTGACATCGTACCCGGCCATAATCTTCTCTATTATAATTTTGGTAGTAACATTATTTGGTCCGTCTTGAGAGTTTGAGTTGAAATTTCTTTGGCAATGTCTGCATTCTCAAACTGCACCTCCACCGTCGCATTTCTTGGACCACGCCCAACATATTTTATTTTTCTCTATATGGGGGCGAGGCGTTTCTCAACAATATCGTTTTTCATGGGCATGATCTGCTTATCTTTCCTGTTGTATATTTTATATACAACAGTTTTTTCCGCCAAATTTTGAATTATCTCTTTAGGTGGCAACAGTTTCGTCTCGTTGCCACACTTTTTAATCATAGTCCTGTATTTGAACAACTGCTCCTTAGATATTTAAATTTCACAAAACTTTCCACCTACGGCGGCTTAAAATATTTTTTTTCTTCGCTTCTTCTTGGTTGACTTGTTGGTTTTCTTCCTGTACCAGTGGGAAATCCATCTCGCAGAGAAGGAAGTCCAGCCTTGTCGCCATGTCGTCTTGCATAGCCACGAATCGGGGCAAGGGACAACGGTCAGACGGTAAATGATAACAGACGCAATAAACGTCTGCACCACCTCCGCCCTCACTTTCAGGGACAGAGCTCTTCCGGACCAGGTCCAGGTTAGCGCTTCTACTCTGTCCGTCACCTCACTCTAATTCTTCTCCGTCTGGGAGTCCGGACCAAACCAAACTTCGAGCAACTTAACAGGACCATCCGTCCAGTGCCCTACGATACTGAACGTTATCGGCTTGCTGCTCCAGGTGCTAAGCCGCAAACCAACTTGATAGGGGGCACCCTTGACGAACTGAACGCTTGGTCTCGAACGGCTCCGGCAGGTAACCGTTCAGATGCACTGTGGATTTGATGCCACCATAAATGGCCTTGATCCTACCGCGGAAGTCTGGGCCCAGCTCCCTCAAGGACTGCCGCCAGGTACCGATGGTCAACCCTATCGAAAGCTTTGCTTTGGTCTAAATGGACCAGAGCTTCACCTTTACCGGATACTTTACCCACCCTGTCTAAGGTGTTGCGTAATAGATGAAGATTGTCCTGGATCGACCTGCCAGAGATGGCAGAATTTTGCGCCTTTCCGACAAGTTTCTCCGCGACAACCGTCAAGCTTTTTGTTAACACCTTGGTCAAAATCTTTAACTCTACATTTAGTAGAGTTATGGGCCTGAAATTACTAATATGATCCCCCTTGCTCGGGTTTTTTCTGACCAGTATTACCACTCCCCGACTCACAGAGCTTGGAATTCTCCCATTCTGTTGCCAGTTCGTGTAGACGCAAGCCAGCAAGTGTCCGAACAAGTCCGGCATACTACTCGTAGGGCAGACCATCCAGTCCTGGCGACTTGTCCCGAACGCATTCGGCCAGCACCTCTTCGACCTCCGCAGCTGTGATCGGCCCTTCACAGCTCTTCGCCTCACGCGCCGAGAATCGCTGCTCGTCGGCCAGGAAATCCCTTAAGGGCTCCCGTGGTTCAACTCCTCACTCGTCCCAAACAACGGGTGAAATGCTGATGAAAGGCCTTCTGCATCTCCTGTTCTTCGATCACACGCCCCTTTTCGTCAATTAAAGACTGTACAGAGGCTTGTCTGCCACTCCGACTCTCCACACCACGGGTCCATCCGGCAACGTTAATACCTTCTCTGCCCACCGCGCGTAACTTAGCCCTGACTCTACACTCTTCGTGTTTGGCTTTGAGGTGACGAAATAATACCGTTCTCGCCGCCAACACTCTTGATGCCGAACCTGATGCTATGGTCTCCTCTAATTCCTTAGTTAACTACCTTTGTATTCTAGTCCCCTCTAAACTTAGCACTTTACTAAATGTAAGAGACTCTAATCGAATAGCTCGTTTCAGGGCGCACCACCATTTGTCCAATCATTTCACGCGGACATGAAAGGCATCGTTCAATCTGATGGCTCTTTCTCGGAGGCCTTCAACATACGTAGGGGCGTGAAACAGGGCTGTGTGCTTGCTCCCAGCCTATTTGGCATCTTCTTTGCAATTATACTGAAACATGCATTTGGGACATCAACTGATGGTGCTTACCTCCACACCAGATCAAGCGGCAAACTGCTTGGTCTGCCGAGGCTGAAAGCAAAATCCGGAGTGCACCAGGATACTCACCCTGCTCCAGCAGCGTCGTTTGCGCTGGCTCAGTCATGTACATCGCATGCCGGACGGAAGGACCCAAAAGACCTCCTTTATGGAAGTTGGCGGCCGGCACAAGAGCACGAGGACGACCTCATCATTATTTCAAAGATGTCTGTAAGAGAGATATGAAGTCGCTTGATCTGGATGTCCTGAGATGGGAGGAGGTTGCAAATGATCGCCTACACTGGAGACAAATACTGTGAAAGAAATAAGAACCCACAATATGGTAGTATAACAGGAACTCGCCACCAAGAAAAGCGGAAGAAAAACAGGAACTCGCCACCAAAGAAAAGCGCACTCAATGGGAGGAAAAACCAGTAGCGCCGGCAAAAGGCTCCTTCAAATGCAGTCGCTGTATGCGTGACTGTCACTCCCTTGTGGGCCTGTACAGCCACAACAGATGCTGCACCACCATCAGCAGCTGACATGATTTCTTCGGGCGCAGATCCGTGGTCTCTCGAGACCGACAAATGCCTACTACTATATGCATGCATGTATGTATGTCATTGTTCAGTTTTATTTCAAGATTTCATGCTAATAGAGAAAGAGCTTGTTTCTAACCTAGATCCAAGGCTCCTTCTTTAGAATTTCAACATCAACAACAGGATATTTTTGTATGTATGTATGTATGTATGTATGTATGTATGTATGTATGTGTTATTTCTTTACTACCCACAAGGGGCTACACACAGAGGGGACAAACAAGGACAGACAAACGGATTAAGTCGATTATATCGACCCCAGTGCGTAACTGGTACTTATTTAATCGACCCCGAAAGGATGAAAGGCAAAATCGACCTCGGCGGAATTTGAACTCAGAACGTAGCGGCAGACGAAATACCGCTAAGCATTTCGCCCGGTGTGCTAACGTTTCTGCCAGCTCGCCGCATTAATGTCTGTATGTGTGCATGTATGCATGTGTGCATGTGTGCATGTGTGCATGTATGTATGTATGTATGTATGTACATGTGTAGATTCGTATGTTTTGTTTTATGTATGTATTCTCATGCATATAGTTGCATATTTAGACATGCTCATATATATTTGAATGATAAACCTCTGAAAAGTTTTACAGATCTTTACAGTTGCAGTGATGGTTTGTATCTGCAGTCTTCGAATTAGCTTTCTACATTTGGTTTTCAGGAGCCAAATTTCTCAAGATAGTTATGTAGGCAGTGTGTTACATATCACAGGGCCCCATTAATTACAGGTATAAACCTGAACTTGTAATCTGGATAGAGTAACTGCAGATTTCTCAATAGTTCAGCGTAGGTATTCTCTTTTTCACTGATCTTCAGCTTTATGTTAACATCCGCTGGACAGCTAATTTCCACAACTGTACACAGGTTTTCTTCTCTATACCGAATCATTATATCAGGTCTGTTGTGCATACATTTTATTGAGGTCTTCACTGGGACATTCCACCAGTACTCCTTTTTATTATGAGTGGCTATGACTTCTACCATATTGTGGGTCTTTATTTCTTTGTTCTCCGAGTTATCCTTTCGACGGATTTCATTATAGTGTCTTGTATGTATGTATATATGTATGTATGTATGTATGTATGTATGTATGCATGCATGCATGTATGTATGTGTATGTGCGCGCTCGCGTGTGTGAGTTTAGCTCCATTATCTACATCTGTGTCAAATTGCAAATCAGTAGAAAATTATCGTAATGTTATTTTTCATTTATTTATCTGAAAAAATCGTACACTGAGCAAACGTTTACTTTCCAAAATAGTCCATGTACTTTTTCTGTATACTAATATTTGATTTTTTTTTTTGCATGTGTGTATTGTTGTATCGTTAGAATTTTATTACATATACATAATTATATTGTTTGTATGGATTTCACTACTTGCTAGTAATTTCGCTTATGACTTTAGTATGACGGAATTATTATCAAAAGGGTGATAACGATGATGATGATGCAAAAGAACTGCGAAATATATGCTAAATAATGATATTGTTTAATAGTGGATTTATATATTTTCATTTTTCGCAGGAAAGTTGGATAGATTTACTATAAAACAAATGCAGAAAAAACGCTGTGGTGTTTTTGATATGATCCCCTCTAGGCGTGAACCAATACAATTTAGAATTTCAAAGCGCTTCGCTCTTCAAGGTAAGCTAATAATCTGTAGTTTCAAATAACGAAATTAATTAGATTACCGAGAATATTTTGTTTTATTTTTCCTACGTAACGTAAATTGAATTTCCAAACTTTTTATATGAAGTCACCCTAACAACCAACACTAGGTTCAACGTGTTTGCAATGGGCTAAAACAACTTTGAGTTTGATTCGATTACTACATGTATGGCTGCTTAATTTGGATATATATAT
>NC_068981.1:113491527-113497120 GCF_001194135.2 Octopus bimaculoides | reverse complement strand
CATGTCAAAATTCTTCATTTATTTAATTTCTAATGAATATAAATGGGATATACCAATATTATATTTGCATACACATGCATAAACTAAGAATAGGCAAAAGAAACTAATAAATTATAGTAACTAATGAATCTATATACAATTATAAATATTTATGAGTTACTGTTAAATTTTTTTTTTAACTAGAACTTTCTTGTTTGTTCCAATAATCTTATCAGTAGTCATTTTTAAGTGTCAAAATGCTATCTTCTTCATTCAGCACTGAGACAACATAAAGTAGTGTCCTAATAATGGCGAAAAGTAAAGAACTCACAAATTCAGTGAAAAACTTAATTGTTGAACAGTGGAAAGCCGGTAAAAGTTACAGGAAAATATCAGAGACCCTTTGTATTCCATTTTCTACTATATCTTCATTTATTCAAAGATATAAAAAATCGGCAATTGTTGAAAACAGAATAAAATCCAGTGCACCACGCATGATTTCCCCTAGATCTTTAAGAAAAATGAAGTGAAGTATCAAAAATAAACGCAATGATCACCAGAAAGGAGCTGCAAGAAGATTTGTTAGCTTCAGGGTCTAGTGTCACACTATGAATAATCAGCAATGAACTTCATAAGAATGAACTGAAGTCATGCTCTCCTATAAAAACTCCACTGTTTACTAAAAGGCATAGAGATGTCCGTTTAAAATTTGTTTATGAACATAAAGATAAATCTGATACATTCTGGTAAAATGTTCTTTGGACAGACGAGTCGAAAATTGAATTGTTTGGACGAAATTCGCGTAGCCATGTTTGGAGGAATGATGGTACCGCCTATTCGACGAAAAACACAATTCCTACTGTAAAGTTTGGAGGTGGCAACATAATTGTGTAGGAGTGTTTCTCTGCAAATGGCACTGGCAATTTACATGTGATAGATGGTAAAATGAATGCAGAGATGTACCAAAATAATTTGAACAATAATTTATGGGACTCTGTAGAAAAGCTCCAGCTTTGTGAAGGGTGGGTTTTACAACAGGATAACGACCCTAAGCACACGGCGAAGCCTACCAAATATTGATTGTCAATCACAATATAAAATTATTAGAATGGCCAAGCCAGTCACCCGACTTGAACCCCATTGAAAATTTGTGGCGTTATTTGAAAATTAAAACTCATTCAAGAGCCCCAATGTGCATTCCATATTTGAAGAAAATTTGTCAAGAAGAATGGGAAAAAATTCCTAAAGAAACATGCGAGTCATTGATTAAGAACTACAAGAAGAGATTGGTTGAAGTGGAACTGAATAATGGTTATGCTACGAAGTATTAAATCAGAATTATCAGTTATTTATGTTCTGTACGAATACTTTTTTCACCTCTAAATATTTACATTTGTATATAAATTCATTAGTTACTATAATTTATTAGTTTCTTTTACATATTCTTAGTTTGTGTATGTGTATGCAAATATAGTATTGGTATATCCCATTTATGTTCATTAGAAATTAAATAAATAAAGAATTTTGACATGTACGAATACGTCAGCTCCGAGGTGGCGGAAGGGGAAGCTAACTGTAAGCCCGGCTACCACACCTAGAGAAAGCCCAGCTGCTACACCAAGCAAAGAGAAAGATGTGGGGGAGAAAAACTTGTGCAACCCCTACCCCAACTTAAACTGAAAGTACTCCTTAAAATTTTTTTTTATCATGTCGATTAAGTTAGGGTGCATGAATGTGCATGGTCTGGGGTCGAAATGGAAACAAACTTGTTTCCTGGACGACCTCAGGTCACATGATATAGATGTGTGCATTGTAACTGAGTCCAAGATGAGTGAACCACAAGTGTTCTCGCCTCTCTTGAATGGCTATGAGAAATTTATCGCTCCTAGCAGACAAGGAGTGGGGCTTGGTGATCTTATTCTGGAAGAACTTGGACTTACAATAAGTACTGATTTCTGGACCCAGAAGGTAGGCTGGTTGTCCTGGATGCAACCCACGTGAGTAAACAGTCTTACAGGCTGGTAGCTGTCTGCGATCCTAACGAGCGAGGGCAGTCTGGTTTTTTTTCGAAACCTAGAACACTTTCTAGTGACGTCAAAAACGGTTGTTCTGTTAGGAGACTTTATCACTATCCTTGATGCATGAGTGGATAGTGTTGGCTCGACTGATAAGAAAGGAAATCCTGGACTTAAGGGTCTATTAGAGAGCTATAATCTAGTAGACCGTTACAGACCAGATGAGCCGAGCGTTCCACAGTAGACATGGAGTAATAACGACGGCTCACGCAGATCTTACATAGATAAAGTATTCGTTAGGGAAAGAGATAGGGATACTTTTAGCTGTTCACGATTTTTTGTTGTACCTTACACGGACCACAAATTTGTGACGTGTGAGGAACGCGTAGGTAAATGTCATAGACAGGGACCCGGGTACTGGAAGATGAACAAGCCTATTTTGATTTGTAAAGACTTCCGTGCCCGGATTAAAGAGTTAGTACAGGGGGCACTATGTGGTGCTATCATTAATAATAGATGGTGGCACGCCCTAAGGAGAGCCATTCGTTTAGAGTCTATTAGATTTAGCAATCAACTAAGTTTAGATAGATCTAGGATAGAAGGGGAGTTACTTAATAATTTAGGCGAGGCCATGGACTCCTCAAAGCCAAACGCGAAGGCAGCAGAGTTAGAGCTAAGTTACGTGCAGTGGGGCAAGAAGGTGTTAACACTACCGAATGGGCAAGTCGTGTGGAGAGTCAGAAGGGCAAAAAGCCTCTATAAAGTCTTTAACTGACGAACAGGGGCACAAGATCTATGGACAGGAAATTATGCAAAAGACCTTTCATCGGCGTTTCGCTCAGTTGTTCGGGGAGAGCGGAACGCTTGGGCATGTGGAGCCGTTAAAGGACTTTCTAGCCGGTGGACCGCGACTCTCGGCACGGGAGGCGGAATGCTGTGAATGACCGATCACTCCTGCGGAGGTAAAAGAGGTGTTGGCCGAGTGCGCCGGGGACAATTCACCTGGGCTGGATAGTCTACCCTATGAGTTTTATCGTAGTATGCCGAACTTGTTCAGGGCTCTGCTGGCTAGCGTCTACACAAACTGGCAACAGAATGGGAGGATTCCCAGCTCTGTGAGTCGGGGAGCAGTGACGCTGATCCAGAAGGTTCCGAGCAAGGGGGATAATATTAATTACAGGCCCATAACTCTATTTAATGTAGAGTTAAAGATTTTGGCCAAGGTGTTAGCTAAAACGTTGACGTGTGTCGTGGAGAAACTTGTAGGGAGGACGCAGACATGCGCCATCCCAGGCAGGTCAATCTAGGACAATCTTCACCTTATCCGCTACACCTTAGACAGGGTGGGTAAATTAACCGGCATAGGTGAGGCCATGGTCCATTTAAACCAAAATAAAGCGTTTGATAGGGTAGACCACCAGTACCTGACGGCGGTCTTCGAAGTGCCTGGGATGGGCTCGGATTTCCGTAAGTGGATCTCCGCCATGTATGTGTTGGCTCTTGAGCCATTGCTGTGGAAGCTGGAGAAGTTAGGAGGTAACCCTAATGAAATTGGATGCGGTAAGTCGGTCTCTGCTTATGCGGATGACGTCACCTTCATCGTGTCCAATGAAGCGCAGCTACCTTGTGTAGAAGATGCAATCAAAGGATACGGAGCAGTGGCAGGGACAAAAGGGACAAGTCCATTGGCTTGCGCCTCGACACTTGGAGGAGCAAGTCGATATCGTCCAGTGTCGTGGGTCACTGGACAGATGATCCTTTTAAGTTGCTTGGAGTTTGATTTGGACTGGACGAAGAATTGGAGCGAGTGGCAGACAAGGTAGAGGCTCTACGGACTTGGTCTGGAAGGGCTCTGTTCTTGAAAGGAAGGGCGGAGGTGGTACAGATGTTTATTGCATCTGTAATCACCTACCACCTGACCGTTGTCCCTTGCCTCGATTCGTGGTTAAACAAGTTGGAACGCCTCCTTTTCCGCTTTTTGTGGAAAGCCACTTGTGAGGCACTCCGTTTGCTGCCAGGAACCGCTAAAGGGTGGGTTGGGGATGCCCTGGCTAATGATGCACAGACATGCGTTGAGGTTGAGGCATTTCTGACCTTACCTAGAAGGTGATAAGGTGTGGAATCCGCTGGCAGAGGAACTCCTTCTGCGACCAGCTTCTTTGGAGCGATTTAAACCCGGTTTCATTAAAAGACGTAATCTGACTGAATAGCAAAAGGAATGTCAACAGGAACTCGTGCTTATCCACAAGACGGGCAAGGTCGGTAGTGGGAACACCACCTCGGTTTTATATAGAGAGATGGGAGAGCATAAAAACGATGACGCTCTAGGAGAAGCTCTGGGGTTTGATGAGGACCAACTTACCAACCTGTTCGAAAATACTTTCGGGCCAGGGTATTTGGATAATTACCAAAAATCCCTGACCTGGCAGTGTTACAGGAATGTTTTACTTGTTCGAGATAAGTTATCCAGGCACGGAATGTCAGTGCCAACGATATGTCCAAGATATGGGCTGGACGATGAAACTGTCCAGCACGCCTTTGTACATTGTCGGGAGTTGTTAGGCTTGATGATTTACGTCGATCACGTGTTGTCGCATTAGGAAGAGTACAGCTATCGGCTGAATCTATAATAAAGATTGTAACGCCCACTGAACTCTCAAAGAAAGGTGAGGTATGTTTTTTCTGTACAGTTGCTGTACTGAAAGAATGTGTGTGGAAAACTAGAATGCAAGGACTCGTGACGGGATCCTTCATCTCTGGCCCTGGTTTGCTACAATTCTTCAGATATCATCTGAAGAGCAAGATAGGGCTGGAGAAGATGATCCTGTCGCGAAGTGTGTTTGAGGAAAGATGGAAGGCTGTGTTAAGAAAGGTGGGTGAAAGTAACCCTACTTGATTTGCATTGGAAGAAAAAAGGAAAGGGGTCGTCGCTGGGCCTTTGATGCAACCGGGCATAATCCCCTTCCCAAAAGGAAAAAGACTATAAATTAAATCTAATTATTTCATTAAAATTTAAAAAAAAACAAAGCATCATTCGATCTCATAACATTTTTTTTTTGTATTGTCCTGTATCGTACCATCTATGTGTGACATTTATTGCCCCAATAAAAAAAATTCAGCTAGCAAGCCATGCTACTCCAGACTGATAATGAGCAATGACTCTGAAACTAGTCTCTGGATGCTGGCTTTGCTGGGTAGAGGTGCTTATCACTCCCTTTGAAAACATAAGGACACAGAAAATGTCATGGCCAACAGGAAACGGTGTTTCCTAGGGTTAAATAGCAGTATCATTCTTCCCTTTCATGGGACTGTCACATTAAGTTGACAGCATACCATCACTTTATACATATATACAGAAAGAGAAAGGGACTGAGTGTGTGTTAAATGCTGTAGTCCAATTCATATTCTCTTTCCCTCTTTCTCGCTGGAAAGAATAAGTCGTGTTTAGACCTGGAGAGGGATGGTTTCCTCTAGGTTTAAATGCCCCAAACTCGCTATATGTCACAACAGCATCACTACAGCCCTCTCAGAAATAGAAAGCTTAAGGATAATGGATATGTCTGTTTTTGTGTGTGTATGCATATTCTTTTATTCTGTTA
>NC_068981.1:113490765-113491408 GCF_001194135.2 Octopus bimaculoides | reverse complement strand
TATACGTTATGTTACTTCAAATTCAATCGAAGAATATCATTTAAATTTGTATTTATGACTGAACTAGCTTAAAAGCCGCCCTATCGGGTGACTTTTAAGATAGCTCCTTTGGAGGGCTCTTCATTAGGCCTTGGGCCCAACAATAACCCTTCATGCATTGAGTACATATCAAATTTTATTAAACTTCAACAAAATTTTTCAAGCAATGAACAATTTTCATCAAAATAATGATATAATTTATCAACTTTGAACTTATTGCAAACCTGCATGATAAACAACAGTACCACCACCATCGCCACCACGTCTGCCATACACACACCATTCAGATTTCTATCGCCACCGCCATCAATACCTTTGACTTGGCCGCCTTCCCTTCTATCACCATCACTGCTGTCTTTCATATCGATTATTCTCACTTTACCCCTCACCACCACAAACACCACCATCACCGCCGCCTCTATCACAACTACAGCTCATACTATTTACTATCACCTCATTACCATCACAAAAAGGCTAAATTTGTGTTCTTTCACTATGTTACTTCAGCATGTTAGTTCAGTGTTCAGTCCCTCTTTCTCTTACATACCCACTCTTTGTCTCTCTCTCTCTCTCTCTCTCTCTCTCTCTCTCTCTCTCTCTCTCT
>NC_068981.1:113487858-113490737 GCF_001194135.2 Octopus bimaculoides | reverse complement strand
TCTCTCTCTCTCTCTCTCTCTCTCTCTCTCTCTATCTATCTCTCTCTCCCTCTCTCTCTCTCTCTCTCTTACTATTACTCGCACTGCCACCATCAATACTACTACTTTTAATAAAAAACATCTTCAACTTTCCCTAAATTTCTTTGTCTCTCTTCCTCTTCTCTTTTTCTTTCTCTCACTCTCTCTCTCTCTCTCTCTCTCTCTATCTATCTTCACCACCACCCTCACCGTCCTTATGCTCTATTACTCTATACTTTATTACTCTCACCTCAACAAGAGCAATAGTAGGAGTGTCAAGGAAAAGTGAGAGAAGGGGCTTGAAGTGCGACACACTGACACACAGGAATTAGTTTCCGCATTTATTATATTAGATAAATCCTTATTCTATTACAAAAAAACAGCAGTAACAAAATTATGGAGTACATGTGTGAGTGTGTGTGTGAGAGAGAGAGAGAGGGGGGAGAGAGACAGAGAGAGAGAAAAAAAGCAAGAAAAGTTTTATTGTCACTAATTGTGACTTAGAGTGCCGAAGCACCTATATTGCAAAAGATAAGAGTTAACAACACATAATGTTGTCAGAAGCACGCAATATATATACAGACAGGAGAGATAACTGCCCCATGAGCATCTCCAGCATCACTAGACTAGACTAGTTTCGCCTATCAACATTAAGAGATTTTAACTTACTTTTCGCAATATAGGCGCTTCGGCAACCTCAATCACAATTTGTGACGATCAAATTTTTCCTTTACGGTATTATAAAGTGCCCAGCTATTTATAATAATTTTTGATATACGATTTAGCATTTCGCTAAATCAGCCATAAAATTTATGGTAAAAATATATATACAGACAACCTGATTTGGCCAAACCATCGAACGTTTGAGTAGTTACCACTGACGAACCTACGACTGATAGGCGAAACTAGTCTAGTCTAGTGATCCCATGAGGCGGTTATCTCCCATGTCAGTAGATATTTGCGCGCTTCTTATATCTTTAGAAGTTTTTAACTCTTATTTTTTGCAATGTAGGTGCTTCGAAACACTCAGTCACAATTAGTGACGATAAAATTTTTCCTTCATATTGCACCCAGATGTTTATATACACAGATGTTTATACACACACACACATGTATATTACTGCGGTTGCTTCATGTCCATACAGGCACATTGGAGCAATCCGGCCGGCACCTGTGATAGAGTTGAACACTTCTGAGCTGGTTTTCGAGGCTTCTTCCCTCTCTTCTCTTAAGCGCTAGCCTCACAAAAACGTTCTGTTTCTAAAATACAATTCCAGTGATCCGCTTGCATTAAAGAGCGGGACCTTCTGAGGAAAGTTTCTAGACGCCTTAAAAAACCAGACCTTTTGCTTTGACAATGTAAAGGTCAAATGTACAACGTTCAATATTTAAGCCCTACCTCCATTCTTTAGTGAAATAAAGTTAGCACACCCAGTTACTAAGTGCTTAAATACTGGACTTCGTATCTTTGACATTTATATTATCAAAACAAAAAGATTCAAAATCAATACTGCCAAAAGAGACAAGAATACCGTCACACCACGTGCATAAAGATAACTACAGAAATGATAAAGAAGCAGTTAAGAAAATTCCCAAATTGGAAAAGCCCAGAACCGGATGGGGTCCAAGGTTATTTTGATGAAGAAGCTGAGAGGGCTCCAGACAAAAATAGCTCAACAGCTAGATGAGTCCTTGCAGGTAGACACAATACCCAACTGGATGACAAAGGGAAAGACATTATGTGCCAAGAATCCTAAAAAGAGAAATGTTGCATCCAACTTTAGGCCAATAACATGCCTTCCGCTAATGTGGAAGCTAATGTCAGCTGCTCTGGCCGGTGAGTTGTACAGATACTTTAAAAAAAGTGGACTGCTACCCATTGAACAGAAAGGGTGTCGAAAAAGGAGCCGGAGAACACGAAGGATCAGCTCTTAATTGATAATTTACTTATCAGAAACTGCAAGAGAATACATAGAAATCTGAGCATGGTATGGGTTGACTATCGCAAAGCATATGATACCACACTCATGGATAATAAGAACAATGGAAATGTATGGCGTAGCAGAGAATATGAGACGCCTTATATGGAATAGCATGAAATACTGGAGAACGGAATTGACAGCAGGGAAGTGAGTACTAGGAGAGGTGAAAATCAAGAGAGGAATCTTCCAGGGAGACAGTATGTTCCCACTGATATTCGTGCTGGGAATGATCCCCTTGAGTGAAATGCTACAGAAAACAAATTTGATTATAAACATATAGGGATCAGCATGAGTTGCTTCACCAACATACTGAAACTTTAGAAATAGCAGTCAAAGAACTACTAATTCTAACTACAATTTTTTCTCCAACGGATGGCGATATTTATGGCACACATAGAACAAAACAGAAGAGAAAATAAAACGAAAACAAACCTGCCGTTAGTTAATCATGTACGACGTTTCGTGATTAGAATATAAAATTCTTTTC
Organism: Octopus bimaculoides; assembly: GCF_001194135.2. Classification (NCBI taxonomy): domain Eukaryota; kingdom Metazoa; phylum Mollusca; class Cephalopoda; order Octopoda; family Octopodidae; genus Octopus; species Octopus bimaculoides. The sequence continues at coordinate 113,488,250 of NC_068981.1, read as the reverse complement.
CTCTCACCAGCATGATATAAAAAATAAATCTGAAAATGCTAATATACTCATGCATATCTGACCATGCGACATCAAATATCACATCAGAAAAAAACATCCACAAATTTATCGACTAGTGAGTTCCGTATCCCTCCTCAAAATTATCCCATGTGCGTCACAAATAGTCCCGCAGAAAAGACTGCAGTTTAACCATCCAAGAGAAGACCATCAATATATAGATATAGGGCAGAGAATTGCCAATTAGTTAATAAAATTAATAATTAACAATTTTGCCAAGTAGTTCAGTATGCAAAAAACCTTTATCGGTAAATGCATACTGAACTACTTGGCAAAATTGTTAATTATTAATTTTATTAACTAATTGGCAATTCTCTGCCCTATATCTATATACT
>NC_068981.1:113485719-113487610 GCF_001194135.2 Octopus bimaculoides | reverse complement strand
ATTTTCAGATTTATTTTTTATATCATGCTGATGAGTGGAAAAGAATTTTATATTCTAATCACGAAACGTCGTACATGATTAACTAACGGCAGGTTTGTTTTCGTTTTATTTTCTCTTCTGTTTTGTTCTATGCGTGCCATAAATATCGCCATCTGTTGGAGAAAAAATTGTAGTTAGAATTAGTAGTTCTTTGACTGCTATTTCTAAATTTTCAGTATGCTGGTGAAGCAACTCATGCTGATCCCTATATGTTTATAATTATAAATGGTTTACCGATAAAGGTTTTTTGCATACTGAACTACTTGGCAAAATTGTTAATTATTAATTTTATTAACTAATTGGCAATTCTCTGCCCTATATCTATATACTGAAAACAAATTTGAGGTATGATCTGAGAAGAGGTAAGGGAAAATTAAATCACTTGCTATTCATGGACGATCTGAAGCTATTCACAAACACTGAACAGCCTAGGACAGTCTGTGCGGATTTTCTCCAATGATATTAAGATGGAGTTTAGACTCTCAAAATGTGCTACGATGGTGATGAGACAAGGAAAGCTTGCTAGGATAGAAGGCATATGGTTACCAAGTAGTGAATTGATGAAGGCAATTCAACTTCAATCCAGCTATAAATACCTGGGAATACTTGACGCAGATGGAATCAAACACCGTGACAAAAAAAAAGAGAACCTGCGGTGAATGAGAAAAATATTGACTTCAAAGCTGAATGTCAGAAACATAATTTCGACAATAAACTTGCGCGCAGTCGCAGTAGCTCGGCATGGAGCTGAAATCCTGAGGTGGACAGAGGAGGAGCTAAAGGAGATGGACAGAAAGTCAAGAGAGTTCCTAACGATGCATGGAGCTCATCATTCACGTGCAGACACTAATCGCCTATGTATGAAGTGAGCAAATGGAGGAAGGAGACTGGTAAGCGTGGAAGACTGCGTGCCTATCGAACTCGAGAGTTTAATGAGATACCTAGCCCAAAGTAAGGAAACCTTGCTAGTGACAGTCAGGAACGGGGGAGTATTGAGAGCAGAGAAAAAATGGAAAACAAAGAAAGTACAAAACGGGCATGAAGAAGAATTACGCAAGAAGGGACTACACAATCAATTCCATGTAGCCACAACAGTGCGAGAAGTGGGGGCTAGAGAGAGGCAAGACGTAGTATGAGCACAAACCTCAGAGTGACAGAGTCAGAGTCTAGCAAAATCCTCTGGAATCTCCCAATCCAAATAGATCAGATGCTAGAGCATAATAGACCGGACCTAGTGGTCGCTGACACGGTGCACCACATATGCTATATAGTTGATGTTGCATGCCCTTTTGACCCACGAAAAGTCAAGAAAGAAGGCGAAAATGTAGATAGATACAACCCTCTTAAGTACGAAATAGCCCGGCTTGGAAAATAAAGAAAGTGAAGTTAGTGTCAATTATTGTTGAATCCTTGGAACAGTATCAGAAGGCATCAAGGGGAATATAAAGGAAATTGGAATAGAGCGCCCAGTAGAATTGTTACAAAAGTTTGCCTCCTAGGCACGGCCAGAATAATCAGGAAAGTATTAGATAGCCGAAAAGAACAATAGCATGGTACCGTAGGCTGCAGGTAGTAAACCCGCTACGCATGTAAGACTCCAGGAGCTCCAACAAAGCTTGTGATAAAGAGATAATAATAATAATAACAATAATAATAATAATAATAATAATAATAATAATAATAATAATAATAATAATAATAATAATAATAATAATAATACTGGGTTAAACTAAATGCGAAAGAAATAGACAGAAAAATCCCAGCAATGGCTGAGAAGCTCAGGACTCAAAGCAGAGACTGAAGGATTTTTAATTGCTGCACAAGACCAAAGCCTCCCCAACAGAAATTACCA
>NC_068981.1:113462989-113484951 GCF_001194135.2 Octopus bimaculoides | reverse complement strand
ATAATAATAATAATAATAATAATAATAATAATAATAATAATAATAAGAAGAAGAAGAAGAAGAAGAAGAAGAAGAAGAAGAAGCAGAAGAAGAAGAAGAAGAAGAAGAAGAAGAAGAAGAAGAAGAAGCGTATATTACTTCTTTATATTCTTCCCGGTTCCATTTAGTTCTTTTACATTTTTGATTTTGTGGTCGTTGTGGTGGTGAACTTTGGGGGCTTAATTTGGTACAAATCCCGTTTAAGTGACCTTCCAGGTTCGTATTCGGGTAAGATATTCTGCCATTTGAACATTTTTCGTCGTCAGGCTGACAGCTTCCTGACAGGCGCGCTTCCATTATAACCATTGGACAAGTGATTTGGTGTACTGTTTGAAATTTTCTTTTCTTTTTAAGTAAAGTTAAATAATAATTAAATTTTCATTTTTTTTTATTTTTTAAATTTATTTTATTTTTTATGTATTTTTTTAACCACTGAAGAACACAACCTGCGCTGCACAAAAAACACACAATCTAAAAACTAATACAACAGAAGACTCAAACCAAACCCCTATAACAAAACGTACTGATACAATACAATATCCTCCCCACAAAAAACAAAAATAAGATCGAGCGCTCACCACGCCGCCAGCACGAAGGTGCAACAAAGGATGCAATAGAAAGTTGCTTGAACCTTTCAGATGTCGAAAAATGATAGCGGTGATGGCGATGGTGATGAACGTTACCTTGCCTCAGTTTATGAGAGACAAGAGTTTCCAAAGGAACTCTGATTGTAACAGCGAAAATGAGGTTGGACCTTTAAGGGAAGATGCAAACTGACCAAAGCTGTTATCCTAATACAACATCAGCAGATGATATAGAAAGGAGGGGAAAGTAGACCAGCGAAGAAAACAGGATAGTGATGCAGTGCTACTTAGAAAGTGAACCTAAAAGAAGGGGCTATAGAAAACGGATGCTAACACTTCGGGTAGAGAAGGGTATGTTTAAAGTGACTGAGAAGAGATTAGTTGATCTAGCTAATACTATTAGGCGAAGAAAGTAGATGACAGAATTAAAGGTAGAAGAGATCACAAGAGAATTGGAAAAGAAAAACCAGGCAGTAGGAAAGACAAACAACAACATAAGAGTTACAGCTCAAACCAAGGAAGAACCTAAAAGAAAGAATAATAATAGTGCTACCAATAAGGAAGGGACAACTGGCACCAACAACTTAGATTTTAGATGAAATGCAGGAAGCAATGAGTAAAGAAGTGAGAAAAAGATTACCAGCATTAAAAGGTATCAATAGAAGGAAGCCGCCAGAAATTACTAGGAAAGTAGATTCTGTTATCAGTAGGAGAGACTAACTTATAAGAGTCACTAACTTATTGATCTATGCAGGAGGGGTAGTAGTCACCAGAAGATTAGATATTTCACAGAGAAAGACTAAAAAAGAACAAATGTGGAGAAGGAGACTAAAAATAAAGTGAAGACTTTAAGACATTATCCAAGTAGAATAGAAGCCTGGAAAACAAGAATGATAGGAAACAAGATGCAAATCTTCCCTCGAGAAAATATACTTAGTCAAAGAGAAAGGATTTGGGACAGTAATAAAAGAGTTGAAACAGCGTATCATAGCAGTAGCAGGCAAGCTCTCCGGATATCAGAGAAGAATAGATCAGTATCAACAGAATAGATTATTTGAGACAGGCCGGAGGAGATTTTATGACCAAATAAATAGTGGAAAACGAAGTACTGAAGATGAGAAACCTAATGCAGGGGAAGCTAGACATTTTTGGAGTAATATTTGGGATAAGCCAGTCAATCATAATAGAGATGCAAGATGGTTAAAGAAAGTGAGGGAAGAAGTAATGAGTGAGAAGCAGCCAGATCTAATACTAACCTGTGCATTAATGAGTAAAGTGTTAGGAAAAATACCGAACTGGAAGGGACCAGAACCGGATTTAGTTCAAGGGTACTGGTTAAAAAAAATTGAGTAGTTTACATGGGAGGGTGGGAGAATAACCTCAGGATTGCTTTAATGGAGGAATAATACCAGACTGGATGACTAGAAGGAGAACAATACTCCTTATGAAAGATAAAAGTAAAGGTAGTACAGCTAGCAATTGTAGACCAATCACTTGCTTAACATTAGTGTGAAAGCTGTTTACAGGAATATTTTCAGAGAGCATTTTCGAGCAACTTGACAACCAGAATTTACTGTCAGAAGGATAGAAAGGTTGCAGGAAGAAGGCTAGAGGAATGCATGATTTATTATACATAGACAAAGCAGTTCTAAATGAAGTAAAAGCTAGAAAGAAAAATCTAACAATAGCATGGATAGATTATAGGAAAGCCTATGACATGATACCACACCTTGGATAAGAGGGTGTTTGAGTATATTCATAAGAGAATTCATTTGCTATAGCATGAAGAAATGGAAAGTCTCTATTCAGGTGACACACTCTAAGGGGAAGTTAATATCAAGAGAGGAATTTTCCACGGGGACTCGTAATCCACTTTAATATTTGCCATATGTTTGATCTCCCTCAGTTTGGTATTAAGAAAGGCAAAGGAAGGGAGCCAGCTCAGAAATAGTAAGGGAAAAATTGACCTTTTGCTCTACGTGGATAATCTCAAGTTTTTTTTAGTAAGAATGAAAAAAAGATAAATTCCTTAATATAGACTGTTAAACTCTTCAGCAAAGATATAGGCATGGAATTTAGCATAGATAAGTGTGCAATATTAGTTATGAGAAGAGGACAGGTTGTCAACAGTGAAGGCATTCAATTACTAGATGGCCAGACATTAAAATCATCGAAAGAAGGAGAGTGTCATAAGTATCAAGAATCTGACAGAGTACTAACCATAAAAATGAAAACGAAAATTGAGAAGGAGTACATGAGAAAGGTGAGGAAGTTAATAAAGTCAAAGCTAAATGGTCCGAATTTATTGAAGGCTGTAAATACTTGGGCAGTATCATTACTTAGATACTCAGCAGCTTTTGTAGATTGGACGAAAACTGAATGACTAGAGGGAGCAAAGCTAAACAGAAGAACTAGGAATGAATTCAATATGAATGAAGGGCAGGAGTGGCAAATTTATACTTACCTAGAAAGGAAGGTGGAAGAGGATTAATATCAGCAGAAGACTGCGTGGAGTTAGCTAAAGTAGATATAGCCTCCTATGTAGGTAATAGTGAAGAAGGTTTATTAAGAGCTACTAGAGTCATAGTAGGAGACAGGGAAGCCAAAAAGCCAAGTGAAGTTAAAAACCAGATAAAGGTGAAAGATTATCTGACAAGCAAGAGAAGGCTTTGCATGGTAGATTTCCAAATATAGTTGCAGCAAATGGTAGTAGTGAGACATGGTTATGCTTTCAGAAAGGAATGCTGAAGAGGGAGACAGGAAGTTTGTTAGCAGCAGAAGATCAAGCATTGAGGACTAATTGGATAAAAGCCAAGATCGATAAAAAACAAGTAGATTCCCAATGTAGGTCAAAAGAGGAAAGAAAAGACATGATAACCTAGGGAGAATAATCCTCTGGGAGTTATGTAGAAAACTGGGATTTGAACATACTGACAAATGGTATGAACATGAACCTAGTAAAGTACTAGAAAGTAAGAAATATACGATGTTGTGGGACTTTAACATTCAGACTGACAGAATGATAGAGCCTGATTTAGTAGTAGTAGATAAAGAGAATAGAAAGTGACAGATAATTGACTTTACAGTCCCAAATGATGAGAAAATCAATATGAGAGGTTTAGAAAAAATAGCAAAGTTCCAGGACCTAGCTATTGAATTACAGAGACTGTGGGGTTAAAATGTATCCCAGACATCGGGGTACACCTTGAAAAGTGAAGGAAAATTAAACCATCAGTTATATAAGGATGACTTAAAGATCTTTGGGAAGACCGAACTTGAAATAAATGGCCTAGTTTCAACAGTGCAGATATGCAGTAAGGATATCGGAAAGGAATTTGAGATTAAAAAGTGTTGTATGCTTTTAATACAAAGAGGCAAAGTAGTGTCGTCTGATGGTGTAGAGCTACCCAGTGGCGGGAAAATTAAGGATATTGAGACTAATGAATATAAATATCTGGGGATTTTGGAATACGATAAAATCAAAGAAAGTGAAATGAAGGAAAGCTTTAGGTGTGAATATCTCAGAAGAACAAAATTAATTGTGGGAAGTAGGCTCAATGGAAAAATCAAAATCAGGACGATGAACACATGGGCTGTTTCTTTAATGCGATATGGCACTGGACAAAGAACGAGCTTGAGGAAATGGACAGGAAAATCAGAAAAGTTATGACAATTAACAAGGACAATTAACAAAAGCGATACTGACAGATTGTATTACCTAGGAACAAGGGAGGAAGAGGCCTCATAAGATCTGTGTTGTCAACGAGAAAAGTTTGGGATGGTACATTAAACAGCAGAGCAAATCCTTGCTTGCCGCAGTTAGAATTAACAATACAATACCTAACGAAAATGTGATGCACTGACAAACATTTAAGAAACAAGATGAAGAAGAAAGATTAAACAATTGGAAAATGAAATTACTGCATGGGCAATACCTCAGAGAAATCGAAGAAAAAAACAAAATCAACACTTGAAGATGGCTAAGAAAAAATTATCTGAAAGCATGCACTGAGACATTGATATGCAACGCCCAAGAACAAGCTCTGAGAACTAATTATACCGAGTTCCAAATAGATAAGAGTAGCAAATTGCCCCTTTGTAAGATGTGTGACAGCAGAAACGAAACAATATCACATATTGTGAGTGTAGCAAGCTGGCCCAAAAGCACTCCAAAAGGAAGCACGATAACGTGACTAAGTTCTACTGGTGGCTATGTGAAAAGTGCAGCCTAAACGGAGCACGGAAATGGTACGAACATGAACTAGAAGGAACAAGGAATATAAGATATTGTAGGATTTTACAATCCAGTGTGACTCCCTAATCGATGCTCGGAGACCAGACATTGTTGTGGTAGATAAAGGAAAAAAACGGAAACCAAGATTATAGATATTGCAATACCTGGGGATGCATGCATAAGTGACAAAGAACTAAAAATAATTGAAAAATACAGACTACTAGATGAAATTGCAAGAATGTGGACTATGAGGAGAGTTTCTGTCATTCCAGTAGTTGTAGGGACACTCGGAGCACTAACAACCAAGTTCGAGAAATATGTCTGAGAAATCAGAATTGACATGAGAGCAGAGCAAGCCCAAAAAACCGCTCTGCTGGGGATAACTAGGATTTTGAGATTGGTACTTGGATATTGAATGTCTCCCCCGATAATTAACAACCAAGTATCAAAGCTTATAATGTGAGAAAAAAGACCCTGTGAGACCTCTGACATCAGGCTGCTGTCCACACTCACAGAATCTGCCAGAACAAACAAGACCGAGTGTTCTGAGAAACAAAAATAATGATTTTTGAGGATAAAACGGATTTGTACTGACATAGGGGATTACTGGAAACATGCAAATGTTTTTGTATATCGTTATGTCAAACACGGTTACAGTGAATCACGATTAAAGGAAATAACAAATGAAATAATCAAACCTTCATGCATAATTATAGCAAACACGATACAATACCTGACAGAATTCCTTTAATGATTAACTGGCACCGACATTTCGCTAGCATTTCAAAAGTGTTGCATGAAAGTTACCAGCATGTGGCGACAAAATATCCTCGTTTCAAACAGATATTTTCTCAGCCGCCTATTGTTGCTTTTTGACGCAATAAGAATATAAGAAAATTATTGACCTCTATTTTTGACTCCAAGAAAACGAACATTGGAACATTTTCACGTTGTACCTTGAAAAACAGCCGCAAGAGAGGCAAGCCCTGTTCATTGTGCAACAACATGAGTGAAGTGAATTCCATCAGGAATCATAACAGAAATACTATGATTTATACAGAAGGTGGGATATGTAGGGATTCTCATTTGGTGTAGGCAGCAGAGTGCACGAAACACAACTTGATTTATGTTAGTTGTACAACAGAACAATTAAACAAAAGGTTTAATGGGCACAGATTCGACGTCAGACACAATAATAGTAGTTTGACAGAACTTGCTGGACGTTTCGTTTCAAACGGCTGCAATTTTGAAGAAGACTTAAAAGTGCATATTCTCAGAAAATATGCTGAATCTGCTTCGCTTTCACTTCTCAGAATGCATGAGGCGAAATATGTTTACGCCCTGGTAGAATGAATAAAATGCCAGGAGAATATCCTCAAATTTATACAAAACTGTTTGAGTAAATATTCTTTTTCTTTTTTCTTTCCTATTCTTCCTCTTTCTTTTTCTGTCTTCTTTTTTCTATCTTTTTCTTTTCGCCTGTTATAAAATTGAAATTTAAAAACTGATGATGTCATTCCATTAACGTGTGGACGTAGATTGCTCTCGTTCATACTTTACATTTAAATTTCAATAATTTTGAATTTTTATCACTTTTTATTTTGAACTTGACGAAGACAGACTTACTGTTGAAATCTTGTTCAACCAATCAAATATCTATCATAATCAAATCGCGCTCTTCGTCTTGACTGTTTACCTTTGTGAAGAGTTACGTCAATACTTTTTAAAATAATAATAATAATAATAATAATAATAATAATAATAATAATAATAATAATAGAGTCAAAATTAAAGAAGAGAGCCATTGTTATCTAGTGAACGATATTTCGACATCTTGTGTGTCTTCAACAGGTTTAAAAGATAAATTTGTCAATCTACTTCATTTTGGTTAATATAGAAAGGATTGAGGTAACTCCTCCTGAAGATATAGAGTCAAAATTAAAAGAAGAGTGCTATTGTTATCTAGTGAACGATATTTCGACATCTTGTAGATTGACAAATTTATGTTTTCAACCTGCTGAAGACACACAAGAACGCTTGAAATAGTCCGACTGCCTTGCTCCTGTCGGGGCGTAGGCTGCCAGCAGTCTGAAGGCACCACCGTCACTACCGTCCACATCCAGGACCACCAACTTAACCTCTGGATCCAGGGAGATTGTCCTTATTTTCAAATCCAGGCCTTTCCCAAATAGTACCGCAGTACTACCAACACCCGCTCCCGGCCGACACGGAGATAGAAAATCTCGTATCCGCCGAAAAGGGCTGCACGTTCCCGCGGATCGGAGAGTGTAGTTTCGCTAATGGCTACTACATCCACATTGTAAGACCTCAAGATCTCAGGTCGTTTAAGAGGTGACCTTGTTTTCAAGGTGACCCGAGGCCTCTCACATTTATGCTACCGATTCAGAGCACGAAAATAATAATAATAATAATAATAATAATAATAATAATAATAATAATAATAATAATAATAATAATAATAGTAAAATCTTACACTTTGCTTTGTCTTGGTATAAAAGATGGGCTACAGCAAATATTCTGTTCAATACCACAGATTTGCTTGTCAGTTGTTTGACCTTAACCAGTTGAGCATGTCTCTTAGTGGCTGACTATATGTGCATCTCTGTTGACGAGCAGACGTAGTGGAGGAGCATCATAGCCATGTGTTGAAAGGAATAAATTCTTTGGGGTTTGGATAATTCAGCTTTGGAAACATGGGTGTTTCGTTCAACATCCTTAAACAACCCTTATTCAGGGACCTTTTGAGCGGAATGGGCTACTCGACCTGAATAAAATTGTAACTGGGGTTCACCTGCAAGGTCGTGCACTATTTATCTTGATATGAGATCACCATGATGCGCCCATATGGTTGTGATGCATGTGCCTGGCGTACCCTTATCAGACAGATAGTCATGAAGGGTATATTGGGCTTCGTATATTTTACCCCAGTGCCACTTTGATGGCATGCACTGCTCTCTCACTCAATAATAATAATAATAATAATAATAATAATAATAATAATAATAATAATAATAATAATAGCATGCCCAACTGACAACAAGGTATGCGATAAGGAAGAAAGAAAAGTCGAGAGATATAACAGGTTAGCTTGGGAAGATAAGCAGTTGTGGTCGATGAAAAAGGTAGCAGTAGTACCAATAATTGTCGAAACCCTGGGAACAGTGAGCAAAAATTTCGAGAAGTACGTGGAATAAATAGGGGCTGCAATAAGGCTGGAGTACTAGCAGAAAACAGCACTGCTTGGAACCGCTCGAATACTCCGGAAGGTGCTCGAGAAATAAGAGGTGTTACCTTAGTTCACTGGTAGTGAACAGCTAACACTGTAGTACATCTCCAGCATTAGAAGCTGTGCAAAGGCAATAAAGAAGGAGAAGAAGAAGAAGAAGAAGAAGAAGAAGAAGAAGAAGAAGAAGAAGAAGAAGAAGAAGAAGAAGAAGAAGAAGAAGAAGAAGAAGAAGAAGAAGAAGAAGAAGAAGAAGAAGAAGAACAACAACAACAACAACAACAACAACAACAACAACAACAACAACAACGACGACGACGACGACGACGACGACGACGACGACGACGACGACGACAACCAAGTATTTGAAGGACTCTTATCAACGGTAAAGCAGTTCAGTAATGATATCAGTATGGATTTTGGTCTCGATAAATGTGAAAAAGCAACCTTTAAAACGATAAAACTGAAAATCATATCATCTATTTAACTTGACCTAGATACAACAATAAGATGACTATATCCAGAGTGAACTTATATTTATCTCGGCATTAATGAGAATGATATTATTCAACACACACAAATGGAGAAAACTTGAAGAGGAGATTGGCTGGTCCTGAAAACTGAATTGAACTCTTACAACAGCATAGAAGCTATTAACACCTTAACACTACCTTTTGTACAATATGGTTTCAATGTCATCAACCGGTACCTAGCCGATCTTCAAGGAATTTGCTTATAAAACGCACCATCCAAAGGTAGATTTAGACCGCCTCCATCTGCCAAGGAAAGAAGGTAGAAGAAGGCTGTGTAAGACTAATAACTGGATGGTGATATTAGTGAGGGAACATGAATACCAGAAGTTCTATTCTGTAAACAAAGGAAATTGAGAAATATCGATCAGAGTTACACATAGCAGAAATAGAAAAAAATGAACGAAGCTGACCTGTCTATTGTTTCTATGTTTTTCGACAGGTTCTTCGAAACAAAACCAATCTTTCTCTTCATACGTTCCTATCTTCCATGAAAATTTAAGGTCTTCCTTTTGTAACTCGACATCATGGGTGAATCGATCAATGTATGTTATTTTGAGTCGTCTGACGAGAATTCTCATGGTTCAGGACTCACTCACTAAATCGTCTCTTCTTAGATAGCAGTGACCATTATATCTTGTTCTTCACTTTCAAATAATCGGTGATAAGTTAGAGGTGTTTCCATAAAGCTCCTTCTTCGTTGGATGTTGTTCTCATGATTCGTTGAGGACAGCGCACAACATACCTATGTAGGTCCTATGATGCTTGCTTTCTATCTTTTTTGTCGGAGTCCATACAGATGAACCTATAGAAAAACTGGTTCTATTATAGTTCGGTAGAATACCCTTTTCATCCGGTCAGGTAGTGTAAACTTTCAAATTATTCTTAATTTGTCCAGTGAACTATATGCTTTTGCTATGTGGATTGATAAATCTTTTTCGGTGGATGAGATGTCATTTCCGAGATAAGTGGAGCGTTCGGCTTTTCTTCCGAGCTGAATCGCTCAATGAATTGATCAAGCCGTTCTGATTAAAGCATATGTATTCAGTCTTCCCTGCAATCGCATAAATACCGATCCCCGAAGCTGCCTCTTCTTGTGCATGCAGTAATATCATTAAGCTTATGTCTCCTACAGTCACTATCTCCACCAAATTTTCTAGAGATTCTGCCTCAACCTGAATAATAAGTTCCAATGTTTTTCCTTTCCACTTGCTCTCTTCCGTTTCCGTAGCTTGGAGAACGGCCACCTTCTCCTCGCTACCAAGGAGGACAGCCGCCGCAACCCATGTCACATCTATATCTGGCGGGATTTCCTCTACCCTGATCTTGGATGTCCTCCTTCCAAGATACATGGGTAGAATGGGTGAATGTTGCAATGAAAAAAACTTTCGTGGACAGAAGAATCATGTAATTTATTTCTTCTTTGATCTATAGCAACATAATAAAATTTGCGTGACAAAAGATGTCGTTTAAACTTGTCATTGTTAACATTTTCTTCTTAGAATGTGAGTAAAAACACACATGTAAAATTAGTACTAAATTGAATAAACTTATTTCGAACTCGAATGCTCACGTGCGAATTTGAATTCTCGAAAAGACGCTTCCTCGCATCCCGACTAATTTGAATGATCTCGACAGGCATTTTAATTTGAATGATGTAAATGTTAAATTCTTTGACCGAAGTGCGAAATTGATTGATCGAAAAACGAATCTGAATGACTAACTTCATGGCGCTAATTTTTTCGCGACCTCGAATGACCGGATTATCAAACTGAATGACAAACGTACGAAAATGACTGCAAAAACCTATATTATTTATGTGGCTTCTCTTTTCAGAAGGGTCCTGTTAACTTTAGTATTCTCGTTATGATTACTGAATTATTAGTGTCGTTATGGTGAGGTGGTGTGTAGGTATAACCGTTAGAGCGTCGGATAAATTCCTTTCCGTATTTAATTCGCTACTTTAGGTTCCGAGTCCGAATTCTACCCCTGTCAAATTTGCCGTTCTTCTTTCCAAGGGCGATGAAATAAAGTACCAATACAGTACTGAGGCTGATTAAGTAACTAACTCCTTCTCCAAGTATCTAGCCAAGTACCTTAGAAATCATTATTACTCTCGTTGTTGCAATCACATTGCTTTTGTTGTAATTGCTTACATCTAGCTTAACAAGCACTTTTAATTTCTTCTTTTTATAGCCTTTTCCCTGCCAATTCAGTCAAATTGCACTTTCGCCACTTCATTTCAGAATAGTCATAATTCTTTCTATTGATTTATTGTTTCATTTTTCTTTCTTACCTATTAAAGGTTCCAGGTGGCTGTATACAAACTTAACATACAACATTAAAACATACACATCAGATCTTACTAAACAGCAAGTTGATGACACCATTGAAGAAGCATTCCAAGTAAGTGGTTTTGGTATATAAAAGTAATTAAATTGTCTGGCCTTCTAGTATTATTTTATTTATTATTCTTAAGCATTTATTTATTCATTTTATTTGTTTGGGCGAAAATCACTATATTCAAAGGGAGAAATGATTTGTAAAATATTACGCAAATGTTTTGCTCGGGGCAATTAATGATGTAAGAGAAGTGAAGCTGCATTAACCTTTCTACTATAGGCACAAGACATGATATTTTTATGGATGGGGCTAGTCGATTACATCAACTCCAGCCCTCTACTGGTACTTATTTCATCGCCATGACCGAGGATAATAATAGATTCGTTTGCATCATTAGGATTTATCTCTTTCACCAGCGTTTCTTAATTTCTTAGGTAAGTGAAAGATAGTACATTTACACATAAGGAGTAATGACAGGCAATCGTATTCATGTTTTGCATGTGAATGTCTACACCTGGGAAAAAAAAACTGCCCATTTAAGATAGCGGAATGCTTCCGTTGTGGAAAATTGGACATGTAAAAGCGCACTGTAAAACCAAAAGAACAAAACATTAGAACAAAGAAAAAGAAAAAGAAAAATCACGGTGTCGTCGAAAGAAAATGGTAATGTGACAAAGAGGAAATTTGTAAATGTGAAGATTAAAGATATAAAAGTAAAAATACAATTAAATACTGGAATTGATATTACCATTGTGAATGAAATAACATGGTAAGCCAAAATTCAGTAAATCTACAAAAGTAGCACATGGTATTACGGGTAAAAGGTTGTATTTTGTTGATGAATTTGTGTGTAATGTGGCATTTCATGACCAAAGGAAAACGGCAAAGGAATATAGTCGGTTGGAATGCAGCTGAGGGATTGAAACGAAAAATAAAACATTTCCAGATGTTTTCTCGGATGAACTGGGCTGCTGCACAAAAACGAAGGCAAAATTTGTAGTAAAACAAAGTGCAACACCTGTATTTAAACCAAAACGGAATGTACCGTTCACGGCACTAGAACAGGTAAATAAGGAACTTGGGAGACTTGAAAGCTTGGGAATAATAGAGAAGATGAACCATTCAGATTGGGCAGCACCTACGGTCTACATAAAAAAAGATAATAAGTTAAGAGTTTGTGCAGATTTTTCAACAGGGTTGAATGATTGCTTAATCTCACATTACTACCTATTTCCGAACCCTGAGGAAGTGTTCACTAAATTAGATGGAGGGAAATTCTTCTCAAAATTCTTCTCGGAGGTATATTTACAAATCCAAGTAAAAGAATGCTCACACTTATTAACATTGATACACCGTGGCTTATTTAAATTTAAGCGGCCTCTCTTTGGTGTAAAAGTGACTCCTTCCATATTTCAGCAAATACTGGATACAATACTGGGTGACTGTGATTTTGCTATCGCCTATTTAGATGATATCCTAATAAAAAGCGAATCACACGAACAACATGTAGAACACGTAAAGAGGGTATTCGAAAAGATAAGAGAATACGGTTTTAAGTTTAGTGAAGAAAAATGCGAGTTCTTTCTGAAAAAAATTAAATATTTGGGCCAGGTAATGGATAAAAACGGACGGAAAACGGATCCATCCAGAAAAACTGCGATAAAAAATATACCCATGCCGAATAATGGGACTATGCTACAAGCATTCTTGGGTTTAGTAAATTACTACCAAATTTACATTCCCAATATACACAATATAAGGGCCCCGCTAAATGATTTGTTAAAGAAAACAGCAAAACGGTGCTGGACTGATAAGTACCGGAAGGCATTTGACAAATTAAAAAAAACATTTTAACATCGAACTTATCGTTAACGCATTTTGATCCAAAGTTGGATATCATATTTGCTACAGATGCGAGTGATTGCGGTGTTGGAGCAGTGCTTCTGTACAAATATGACGATGAGAGCGAAAAGGCAATAGCACATGCCTCACGATCATTATTACCAGCTGAAAGGAACTGCCAAATTGAAAAGAAACGTGAATAATCATATTCGGTGTGAAAAAATTCCATAGATTTATTCATGGAAGAAGTTTCTGTCTTCAAACGGATCATCGCCCACTATTCTCAATATACGGTTCTAAAAAAAGGAACGTCAATACACACAGCGAATAGACTACAGCAATGGGGGAACTACATTATTGAATTATGATTACAAAATGGAAAATTTAGCTTGGGAATTTAGGAGTATAGTGTTGCCTGCTTGTCACCACTGCTCTCACATACTCTCTTACTTAGGTGATAGTACTTTGTCTAAGGCTCCAGTTACGAGTCAAACAGGAGATGGTCTTATAGCTAAGACATACAGGACTCTGAGGAGGGCTGATTCTTAGAAATATATCACACAGACCCATTGGTGTGTGAACATACTTTGATGTTACATGAATCAGATCCCTGTGCTTCAAGGGTAATCTCGGAAGAATATACTGCAAATAAACGGCAGAAGACAACATGAAACAACAGCTGTATTTTTCCAAAGATCATGATTCTTTCCGCTTTGACATGAAAGTCCGTAATCGCCACCGAGTGTAGTTATAGCACATAAAGTGAGGTAACTATACAGAACAATTTCTCAAATGGTACTCGTAATACTAGTAAATAAAAATCGTTCAAAAATACATGATAAAGGAGTTTCTACAGTCTCTCGTGTAAAGTTAGTTTAATGCAGTTAGATTTACTACATTAGACTAACTGCGTGTAATATAGTTAGTCTAATCTCATTCAACAAACTACAGACAATTTGTTAAACAGCATCTCATGTTTCAGTCTCCGGAAGAACATATCATCAGCTTGCTTTTCAACGAAGGTCGGTACAAACTAAACAACAAGAACTATTGGCTTTATCAACACAAATTGTATAATTTAGTTTATTATCTTCCAACAACGCGGCATTTGAGGGGATTGCACCAGTAGTAAAGAAGCTGTATTTTAGCGACAACCACTTCGTGCTGAAAAAGACAGACTAAGCAATAGATTAAATTTTACCAACCTTAACAATATAACCTCTCCAAATTGTAGACTTCAACTTTGATGGCTTTCTCTATGTTTTGTACAAAATGTCAGTTGATTCGATAACTGATACGTCCAGGTGCACCTTTATTCCTATTTGCATTCTCCCTTGGATTTTAATATGTGGATTGGAAATAAAAGATCTGAGTTTAAAGTCAGTTTACTAAATACATATGTTGGAATATGATCGGAAGATGATTGAAGATCGATCGTCTAAAATATAAAATTACAAAATGTAACAGTCCCAAAATATTTGAATTATTATTACTTTACATAGTTCGGAAATTATATATATAATTCAGCCTACTTTCCCTGTCAAACAGCGTGCCAAAACAATCTGTAGCATGGTCCCAAATGAAATAGTAGATTGTGTCTGGAAGTAAGTAATCTGATCTCCACGGATCATATGAACAGTAATCATCGATCAAGATGGGAGAGAAATATGTTCAGGCTAACATAATATAAATAAATTAAGATTGGCTGTTTTTCATCATGTTAAATTAACCCTTTTCTAACTAGGTTACTAATATGCAGATAAAAATATTCATTAGTCCTTTTCAGTTTTTTGTTTTTCTTTTTACTTAAAAGTAACGAGAAACAATTGAATTCTAATTAATATTTTTCTCCTACTCGAAAACTGGATAAATTACCGTCTATTTTACGAGGGCAAATTGAGGATTTTTAGGAAAAGGGTGTATCGACAAAATTTCTTATTTTATCGGTCCAGTGGGGGTAAAAGGCAAAATTAGTCATGAAAGAATGTGGATAGATACACAAATAAAAGTTAAATATTGAATGGAGTCAAGTGATTAAATCATACACGGCAGTTCGTTCGATTACCTATTCAATTAGGTCCGATCATGATTGAAATAAAATTATGTGCTAAAAGGAATTATCCTAGAAATTTACTGCATCTGACACTCAAGCATCGGTTGTCAAGCGACAGAGCCTCCCGCTCCGGTGGCACACTTCCCACCGGAGGGGTCTCGGGGTCGTTCGGCGGCACAGTGACGTCCGCCGCCCATCTCCCGTTTTTTTATGGTAAGCGACTTACCATACAGCCACTCCTGCAACTATACTTACCACACAGCCTATCTTTATTTTGACAGCATAGCTAGCGCTACATTATCCAACAAGTCTTTCCTTAAGATTGAGCAATTGTATAGAGTTCCTTGTTAGAATATTTTCTTGTTTAGTTTAAAATAACTGCAGTGGATGCTATAATTTGACAACTAACTTGGTGCCTTGCAATACTGAGTCAATTCTTCTAGTGGTAAAAGCTACCTAACTTTGATGAGTTTTATCCGCTTACGCTAAGAAACTGCAGATAAACACCAACACTATAGACATTTGTGATATCACTGGTTTGCATGTTTCCTCTGTTCATAAAAGCTACTCATCTTCCCTGATGTTGGGGGTGTTTATTTCAAAACTGCTCTTAGAATTTGTGTATTACATCAACTTTTTCAGAGATGCATTTTTATATTTTAGCGATATAGTGCTAAAGAAAAGTGCATATTAGTAGAACAGTGTTACAGTGAAGACGGCGACATATCTGCAGTTGATGGCTTTTTTGACCAACAGGATGAAAGTTTCTTCACCAACGGGATCCAAGCACTGATGGAAGAAGTGTGTGGACTGCAAGGGAAACTATGTTCAAAAATAAACTTCATTTGATCACATTTCATGAGAGTCAGCCTATGAACTTTTCAGCTGACCCTCGTATTATCGAAGATGATTGATTTTACCTTGTTTTCTTATTAGGCAGCAACAACAGCCTGCCATAATATTTGTATCACCGTCCCTGGTATCTTTTTTCGTAGTTTTATATCTTGGTTGAAGACAATCTCCTCGACCTTCACCTACAACCCTTAAATTTGTAGGGAAGTAGTCTAAATGGTTGTGGAGGAAATGCAGTTTAATACTTACATCACCTCCTAGATTATTAAATCCCTGGGTAGCATTCATAAAAGTTGTAAAAAGGTTTTTTTTCACATCTGTGGATGCTGCCTTAGGATATTTTTTTCCCAAGGGGTTCAAAACAGAGAATAAAATATTTTCTTGTTTTACTGGGTAGATGCTTAGAATTTTGTGGTTTTCAATATTAAAATCTTTTCTTTTCAGCCATCCAGCTCAACTATCCCCTCCATCCCCTACCCACACACACACAAACACACACCAGAAAAATCAAGGAAATTTAGTGTAACTGCTTTGTTGGCAGGGCACTATGCAACTCACCACTTTGAGATCTCGGTACTACCTTCATGATTTCATAACTTTGTTTTATATGTATCGAGTAGTCCTGGTACAGAAGCAAAGACGTTTCTCTTACTTAAAACAACCTTTGAGCTGTGAATGAAAAGCCACCCTTTGTCTGATTCAAATTAATATCTCATTGCAAAAAAAAAAAAAACTAACAATTCTGCTCGTGCATGTCAAGGAAAAGCTAAATGTTCCTGGAAATAACAGGTTATTTTTACTCAACCTGGATTCCAATAATTTTGCTGAAGCCTTTCGATATTCAAAATCATGCACTAAGTTATTTAATTCAAACTGGGTGATGGGGTTAGGTGTATTTTCATCTTCAGTGCTTTCTTCGCATGTTCATTGTTGATTTGTAACTTAATACAAGAACAGGCACTTTGGCACAATAAAATACAGGTCTTTCGGTTGAGAGCAAGTTTGGGTAATCTATCTTCGATTTGGTCGTGTAACTGTCCAGAAATATCATTCATACAAAAATAGCAATCTTTACTATGATGTGTCGATTTTCTTCAGACTTAAGTTCATTATCCTTGTTTTATCTCTGGTTTATCGACTTAGATTTACCACACAAATTCAACAGAGTAAATGAGAGGCTTTTGGTTTGCCTTGATTGCCTAATTTCTTTATAAAATATGTGAAATACGCTCTTCTGACAAAATCTGCAGTTGCAAAGGAAAAAGTGTAACTATAAATATCCGTGTTGTTCTTGTATTCCTACACCCATTAGTACCAGCTGCATTAGATTACAAATTTAACTAAATAATGACAGACAACCTAGAAATACAGTATAAAACTTACGTTGGGCCTAAGTACCTCAAGCTACCGCAAACTAATACTGAAATAAATAAGGAAGCACATGTCTATGTTAATATACTACCTAATCTGCGAAAAAATTGACTGAAAAATTATGCATTCTAAATTGTTCTCTTACTCCTATAACTTTTCAAAGTTTGTAGGTTACTCAAGAATTTAGGCGAAATACTTCCTTTTAGGGAGTTCATACGGAAAATGTGTTCTTGCATTATACTATTCTATGTGTAGATTTTGTGTGTATACAACCAGGTCATTTTTAGCATATAGGCTTGCTAAGAAATTAATCTTTCTTCTATAAAAAGTCTTGCAGATACTACTTTAATGTGGAAAGAGCAACTTGAAACGGTAAATCTCTTAAAATACAAAAATGTGTAATTTTTCTTTTCTGATCTGTGGTATTTAGGAAATAAATATTTGTTTAGAAAAAAGAGCACGAAAAAAAAAAAAGAAAAGGAAAAATTATTATAGACTACTGTAATAACCGTCCGTATTGTCAGCTACAGAAATTATTCTGCTGCTGACATCTTTGTCACTTTTATGTAATAACTTATACAAAAACCCTCAAATGTTTTATTTTGGCTATTGTTTTTAAAACAGAATTTGGCCCTGTTTCAACAGTAAATATGTGTATTTGTACATGCTGAAACCTGATTCAATCAAAAGAAAACTTATATATTCTGGTTTAATTGACAGATATGGAGTCGTGCGAGCATGTTACGTTTCACAAGAATTTATGAAGGAACAGCAGACATTGAAGTTGAGTTTTGTATTGGAGACCATAATGATGGTGTTCCATTCGACGGCCCAGGCAACACCCTTGCGCATGCTTTCTTCCCAAATAATATTACTGACTTATTGAGTGGAAATGTACATTTTGATGACGATGAGAAATGGGTGTTAGGAGATGAAAATGGTAAATATTCCGTATCTTCAGAAATTTATCGTATTATTCTGTTTCACGTTTATTTTCATAGTGGAAAGTTAACACTTTGTATACTACAACAACCAGAGTTATGCATCCGACCAAGATGTTTATCTCTCAGATAATTCACTCTATGTTGCTCAAGTAGTTTTAATTTGAATATAAAGACATGAGTTTCTCAATTTAAAAAAAAAAATACTTTCAAAACTAACTTTAAAGAAGCTAAATACAACCGCAATGTGCATGTATGTACGCATGTATACATGTATATACGTATGTATGTGTGCATGCATGTGTGAG
The DNA here is from genome assembly GCF_001194135.2 of Octopus bimaculoides. Taxonomy (NCBI): domain Eukaryota; kingdom Metazoa; phylum Mollusca; class Cephalopoda; order Octopoda; family Octopodidae; genus Octopus; species Octopus bimaculoides. The sequence continues at coordinate 113,466,610 of NC_068981.1, read as the reverse complement.
CATACACACAGAATTCGTTTCGAGGATAGAAAATGCACCTAGATCTTAATACAAATAGTAGTTTTAATTCTTTTTTTTTTTTTGCAAGTTTATTAAAATCCAAACCGATTTCAAGAATTTTTTTCAAAGGTAAATAAAAATGTAAGTGAAAGCACAAAAGAAAGTTCTATAGTGATAAAACATGTACAAAACGTCAAATGTTCATGAAAATTCAAGTATTCAATAAATTTCACAGCAATGGGAAATTATAAAGTTTAATTGTACGATAAATTTCCTAAAAATAATAGATGACAAAGAGTTCAATAGGTTTCAAAGCAATCAGTTATATTAGCAATTAGATACAATGAAGACTTAAAAAATAAGAAAAACGGTTTCTTACAAGTTCTATTGTGATATAAGAAGAACTGTTCGTCGTTTGCTTTACTAATGGAAGCTTGAACTGTTTGAAGCTGACATTGTTTCGTATACATAGGTTTTTAAGACGTACGTTCAAATCCTGAATGGTTATTTACTCAAATACGACACATGCTTTTAATGTTCTGGTCATTTATTCTGGTTTGGTAATAGCCCAGCGTCCTGCCTATGAACGTCGCTTTTTTAGCAACTGTTTTGATCACTTACTTTTGCCCAACAGCAGTCCAGTGCTCTAGCTGGTCAATTCTATGCTGATGTCAGTAAGCAGTGTAAAAATGTGTAATGAGTAAAACAGTGATTTGAATTTAGGGTTTCAAAGCCATTACAGCAACTTTTAATTTGCCTTCATTATTTATTATGACTTTTCTAGTTGTTTTTAAGTGGGCAGATAAACTGTTTTCTTATTCTATAGTGTTGTTATAGAGTATTTAGTTTTGCTTTATAAATATATTTTCCTTATTTAATCGGAATTAGACTGTGGTGCTCCCTATGCATTGATATAGAGAAAAAGTTTGGTATCTGGGATGTTCGTTAGGAAAAGATATTTCGCTGGTCCTTGGATCTCATATCGTCATTTTGTTCTTTGTCACCTCTAGTTTTCATCACATCCACAGTATTTGTTTACATAAATTAAATTTCTTGTTGCACAGGTGAAATAGTTTTTTATAGTGATGTTTGTCCTGATTTAAAGCAGTTCGGTAAAAGGGACTGGCAGAATAAGTACTAGGCTTACAAAGAATAAGTCCTAGGGTCGATTTGTTCGACTAAAGGCGGTGCTCTAGCATGGCCGCAGTCAAATAACTGAAACAAGTAAAAGAATAAAAGAATGTGTCGAGCCTTCTATGAGGTTCGTATATATTCCGCAATTAGGACTGTTACACTTTTGTTTCACTTTTGGGGTTGTATATTTGGTGGGTCATTCGGCGCTAGTAAGTAAGATTTAGGCTGTCTTTTACTTTTAATTATTTTGTGTTTTGAATATCTTTTTCATTCGAATGTCGTTAGTTATTGATTAAATTGATTGGGTATTGTCTTTCAAGTAATACTTTTTATATTCTTAAGTTGATTTTCTTGAGTTTCGGAATTGGGTACAACTGTGCAGATTCTTCTGGCCAGGTTAAAAGGTATATTATTTTCGTATACTTTGGATGACAGAAAGAAAATAGATATAGATTTTAGCCTGCTGGTTTGAAGATGTCATTTTCAATGTTCGTAATCTTTTTTATGAAATACGAATTCAACCAAGTAAATTCAATTCTTGAAAATGAGACTGCAAGAGTTTCTTCCACGCAACTTTATTCATCATATGTTCAAACATGGCACTTCAACAGTAAACTTTAGTAAAACTTGCCTACTCATCTGCATACGTCCCACATCTCTCGCACCACACACACAACATCCCGTGGCTCATACCATCCCCTGAAATCTACCTCTCACGGATGCCAAAAAAGTCCGCTTTAGTATAGGCCTAAATTTTATCTTCCTCCAAGATGTACATGCCGATATGGAGTTGTTTCTCCTGCTGACCTTCCCCACTGTCCAAATCAATCTGAATGCATACCTCACAACTCCTTGATGAATCTGCCAACAGTAAATAAAGTCAAATTTATGAACACATGAACCCCAAAAATATGCCAGACACTATGCATACGCAGTAACTGCAATTTCACTCATTTCCCTGGGGCAAGATGCACAATTCGAACAAGCAGCACCAGCCAGCGCCAAAGCACACATCTTATCCCGCTGCCACCGCCAAAACCACTTCTATGTGATTTTTTACCCATTGCTTCTTTGTCACCCTCCTGTGCAATTTTTTTAACTCGCCTGTCAGTCTGTCTGTCTCCCACTGTCGTGTGTGCATATATTCTTTTACACTTTTATTCTTTTATTTGTTTCAGTCATTTTATTGCGGCCATGCTGGAATACGCCTTGTAAGGTTTTTAGTCGAATGAAAAAGTGTCCCAATCTCCCATAGCGGGACCGTTTACGGTTGGGGACCCAACTGGATCCGGGACGATACGACCAAGATGTATTGGGAGCTTCGGTCATCGGTTGTTGCATCCGTTCATTGGGGTACCTTTTCCGCGCTTGAAGCCGACCGGAGATATATTACTATTCCTGGTTTATTCTGTTAATGTTTTGGGTGATCCTGCTTGTGTGTTATATACCGAACTGTACTCCTTATCTGTAGGGTGCAGAGTGTGTTGTCTTCCTTTGATGCTACGAGCTGGCCTGGCGGATTCCGCCGTACGCAATTGGATCACGTCGCAGCGGGTTGGTTTGTGACTCTGAGACGTGGAGTTTGGGACGCCATGAAGTCGTGTCAGCTATGCAGAGCTTCGCGTCAACTGTATGGGGTGGGGTCGCATCGACTTCGTGTAATTCGCGTTTGCTATATGGGGTGGGATTGTGTTTGGCGATAGTGGGGTGAGGTCGCGTTGGCTATGCGGAGGGTCTATGGAATTCCCGGCTGTCACATCAGCGTTCCATCGTTGCTTTTGTCAGCGTTCGTTCGTCGACCGTCAGCTATCGTCCAGCGCTGACGCTAGAAAGATCGAGTCCATCTCTGTCAACTGCCTACTATCTATCATTATTCTCTTCTTTCTTCACACGCCCTCTCCCTTCCTACCTGCTCTTCCCCAACCTTCTCTATTCCACTCAGTTTGCTTTTCTTCCTTCACTTTTCGGTACCAAAAGACTATCCAATTTTTTATCGCCCATCCTTTTTCTATTTGACCAATATTTCTTTTCCATCTCCTGCCTAGTATTCACTTCAGATCCCCAGTTTGTCACATCTCTTTTATTTGTTTCTGTCATTTAGTGCGGGACCGTGAGCAACAGAGTGCAGTACCGCCTGAACTCACTAGCCGATGAATTCGTAAGTGCCTTTCTTATCGTTGATTTTTGGTGTCGCATGGCCAAAAATTACCGTGAAATTTTTTTAGAGACACTTTCAAATTTATCAGAATATTTGGGCTGAAGATTGGAATAGTGAAATTTTCATTCACTTAACCATGAAACGATTCGTATCCAATTAACTAAAGACTTGTTTTGTTTACGCTTTTCCCTCCGGCTTTTTGTTCTATGTGTGCCATAAATATCGCCATCCGTTTTAGAGAAAAATTTGTAGTTTAGAATCAATAGTTCTTTGACTGCTATTTCTAAATTTTCAGTATGTTGGAGAAGCAACTCAATTGCTAATCCCTG
>NC_068981.1:113461237-113462544 GCF_001194135.2 Octopus bimaculoides | reverse complement strand
TGTGTGTGTGTGTGTGTGTGTGTGTGTGTGTGTGTGTGTGTGTGTATATATGTATATATGTGTATATATATATATATATATGTGTGTATGTATGTGTATATATATATATATGTGTGCATATATGTGTATATATATATATATATGTGTGCATATATATATATTATGTCAGGTCGCTCTTGAGTGCTACCGGTAACATGTAATCCAATACAACCAGGCTTGCTTGGTGAGGAGGGTGTTGTTGGACACCCTGCAGGACGAAAAATAAGACCTGACAAAGGGCGGATGAACTCCTGAACAGTCAACAACCATCCAACAAAATGTCAGTAAATACGTATATATATATGTATAAGTGTCTGTAAATATGTTTTTTTTTTCATGAATGAGCAGCTCCGCATCGGTCACTAAAGTGATATTTGATCACTTTATAGAGTGTCTGAGTGTCGGTTAGGTGTCCGGAATGTCCCTCATGGGCAGGTAGAAGCTCTTTAACTTTGGTTGGTAATCTACCTAGGAGAAGGAAATCTTCGAAACAAAACCTGAGGCCTTGGAAGTTCCTGGTTTTGTCAATTCTCTTGTCACACCGGTGAAAGTCTTCTTGGGCTAATAAGTGGGGGTAGTGCAGTGCAAGCTACACCCACTAAAAATTATTCATCTACACAGGTACTTCCAGTACTCCAAATCTTTGTAAAATCATTCAATTGGTTGGTTGGCAGAAACTTAAAAATGCACTTGTAACTTATTTTAAAATGTCTGAAACAAATTCAGTAAATGGCAAAAAAGGCTTGGGAACATCAAGGGAACAGGTCTGGCCCGGCAGGTGTCCCAGTGTATCACAGGCTGGACCCGGTCGTCATCCTGCCACTGTGGTCAAACAGTTCTCAAGAAAAAGTAAAAATAAACATCGTTTGAATTTTGGCTGTTGGAATGTGCACACACTTCTTGATGATAATTTCAACAAGAGGCCAGAAAGGCCTACTGCACTTATTGTATGTGAGCTAAAGAAATATTCCCTTGATATAGTTGCGCTCTCTGAAACTCGTCTCTCTGGTGAGGGTCAAGTAATTGAAACTACTTATGGATATACTATCTTCTGGAAAGGCCTACCTAAGGGTCAGCGTAGAGAATCTGGTGTTGGGTTTGCTCTCAAGAATACATTAGTATCCTCCATTGCAGAGCTTCCAAGTGGTATATCTGACGAGATCATGTCATGCCGTATCAAACTGACAAATGGTAGGTTTCTTGCCGTTGTCAGTATTTATGCACCAACAATGTCCCATTCTGATGAAACTGTAGGACAGTTTTATGAC
>NC_068981.1:113456606-113457495 GCF_001194135.2 Octopus bimaculoides | reverse complement strand
GTACTCTTTCACCACAACTTTCTTTCATTCTTACTTCCTGTTTCTGTTGTGCCTGTAATTCGAAGGGTCAGCCTTGTCACACTGTGTCACGCTGAATATCCCCGAGAACTACGTCAAGGGTACACGTGTCTGTGGAGTGCTCAGCCACTTGCACGTTAATTTCACGAGCAGGTTGTTCCGTTGATCGGATCAACTGGAACCCTCGACGTCGTAAGCTACGGAGTGCCAACAACAAATATATGATTGAATGCCACGCATCCTCTTCCAAGTAAGTTTTATCTTAATAATTCTGATGTGCACTCTATACGATCTTTTTACTCTTTCTCTCTTTCTCTCTTATTCTTTTACCTTCTCTTCTCACACTATTCTATCCTATTACTCTGTCACTCTCTCTCCCTCACTCCAGCTCCTTGCTCACGTGGCTCCCACGTGACCATCGGCCATCTTTGTTTCTTCTCCTAACTTGTGTTTCTTTCTTTCTCTCCGTCGGAGCTGGAACAAGGAAGACGTGTTCTTGTCTGTCTCCTGTACAAGCTTGATTTACATGTTCACCACCACAACTTCGTTTAGGCTTAGCAGCTCTTCCTGTTTGTTTCCACTGTACTGTTTGTGTTACCAATTTTGACCCTCCACAAAATCCCAAATTTTATTTAATTTGTTTTGCGGGAGCAACTGCTTTATCGAAAGCGTATATTGTTGTTAAATGCTCGAAATACGAGAGTAGAAAACAGCCAACAACTGATGAAGGGTCGCTCTTTATGTTATCTGTCTTGTTTTCCATTTGTGTCTTTCGTTCGAAAAAATAGTTCATATTCCATGTACTCGTATTTCGTATTTTTGTTGCACACGTTTCGTGACGTCCTGTGCCCACATATGTATATATATATAT
>NC_068981.1:113454042-113456305 GCF_001194135.2 Octopus bimaculoides | reverse complement strand
TATATATATATATATATATATATATATATATATATATATATATATATATATGTGTGTGTGTGTGTGTGTGTGTGTGTGTGTGTATGTGTGTGTGTATGTATGTATACATGTATATGTATATATAAATGTGGGTGTGTATACGTGTATATATATACACATGCATACACACACACATACATATATGATAGATAGATAGATAGATAGATAGATAGATAGATAGATAGATAGATAGATAGATAGATAGACAGATAGATAGATATGCATGTGTGTATGCATGTACATACATCCGCAAGCGCGTAATAAATCCCTATCCTGTGTCTTTTATTGGCTGCTGCACAGAAAGGAAAGTATATTCTATTTTGCAAATTACAAGACTATACTTTGTTTTCAGAAGAAAGGCATGTGTTTTAGGAGAAAAAAATTAGTGCATTTATTATTTTGTTTATTATAATTTCTATTATATTTTCTGTGTAACATTATTTAAAAAAAATTTAATATTTCTCTGGAAATTGTTTTACAGGAACTAGCCTACTTTGTACTGCTCTACATGAACTTGGACATAGCTTCGGACTCGGACATTCCACGCAGTATCAGGCTATTATGTGGCCATTTGATAAAAAGTGTGATGGCGGGAAACTCTCCATCGACGATATATTAGCTATACAAACGTTGTACGGTAATATATATGTTCATTATTAATGAGATTTACATGTTCCCATCTACCTCTGGCATGTAAGCAAAATGTACATAAGACTTTGTCTTTATATGATAAATAGCAGAAAGGAAATTTAGCTTTTTGGTGAATGTGTGTGAAGGCCCACTGAGAACTACTAATCATAAAAAAGTTAAATAATTGGCATGATTTTCTAATGTGTTCGGTGTCTAAAGGAGTTGTCAAGCTTACATCAGCAAATATGAGTATTTGATATACCTGTATATGTGTATGTCATTCAAATACATTGCCACTGGATGCTCTGAGTTATTTCTTTAGCTTGTTTTTGTTTAGATTATGTAAATTATTTATCTAAAAATGTATTCAACTGGCTACCGGGGATAAATCAGGACGTTTGTCATGCTGGTAACGGCTATTGAACCAGAAACACGTGGCCACCGCTGTTCTCTTATAGCCAGACAATAAGCTTGTCAACTTTGGAGTATTTTCCATTCTTGAGATTTTCTTCTCTTCTCCAGTGAATGGCATTCGGTAATTAAGACATATTCTAGAGACGGTGATAATTTTGATAAATCAAGAATTCCTTGTGGTATTTGATATGCCTGTATGCATATACTCTTTACTCTTTTACTCATTTCAGTATGACTGTGGTCATGCTGGAGCACCGCCTTTAGTCGAGCAAATCGACCCCAGGACTTATTCTTTAGAAGCCTAGTACTTATTTTATCGGTCTCTTTTGCCGAACCGCTAAGTTACGGGGATGTAAATACACCTGCATCGGTTGTCAAACGATGTTGAGGGGACAAACACAGACACACAAACACATACACACATACATATATATATATATATATATATATATATATATATATATATATAGAGAGAGAGAGAGAGAGAGAGAGAGAGATAGACAGACAGACAGACAGACAGAGTTGAGTGTGTGTATCCTTTATCTTTTACTGCTTTCATTCAGAGGCTGCGGTCATACCGGGGCACCGCCTTTCAGTGTGATTGGGTTGATTGGATTTCTTTTCGGTATTATTTCTGATGAAGAACGGAGTTTGTGTCTCATAAATATTCGTCCAGACATTCTTTGAAGACCACACATCTGCACCTAGCAAATATCCAACTAAACGTAGACATTGTCTTAGAACACAAAATACTGCGTTATTTACCTTTCGGCATTAATACTGCTTCTGTCTCTAATAATTATTTCTAACTAGCAGAAATACCCGGCGTTGCCCGGGTTAAAAAGAATAATGAAATCTAAAAACGCCGTCTCGACTACGCATCATCTTTATATATAGAGATGTATATACACACACGCACCCAACACACACGTATATATATGTATATCAATATAAATATATGAAAGTCAATGAAGTTTCGTAAAAGAAGGTGATCATGTACATACTTTCTTGCTGTTGTAATTATAACACCTCGTTGTAAACAATGTTCCTTGTTTTCCCTTGTGGAGCATATACAAATAGGTTTTTTTTTGCTGCCCACTCTTGAGCAGCCAACATACAGTTGTCCATGTGAGAAGCAGGGCTCTTCCAAGAGAAGACCAGCTACAGACAGTGTTTGACC
>NC_068981.1:113449543-113453556 GCF_001194135.2 Octopus bimaculoides | reverse complement strand
GTGCATGTGTATGTGTGTGTGATGGGTGTATATATGTATAGATATCTGTATGCATGTATATATATGTATATATGTGTACATATTATATGTACATCTATATATATATATACATCTACACATATGTATACATATACATGTATGCATATAGATCTATCTATCTATATATATATATATCTATACATATACGTGTACATATACATCTATATGTATACATATACATCTCTCTCTCTCTCTCTCTTTCTCTCTCTCTTTCTCTCTCTCTCTCTCTCTTTCTCTCTCTCTGAAAGTATCTGTCATTACAGTATCGAAATGGTGTACATCTACATGTATATATATAGATAAGCCTACTGACTATTTGCGACATCAAAGCTTGAGTAAGTCACTCCAATTCTATATATTATTGATCAGGGGTTTCGGCTGTTATGTCACTACCAGATATCTGCCACTGAGGAGCCCAAGCAGGGAGAAATCACGCGATCTGGCAGTTCCATCGGACGTACCCGACGAGTGTATTTATGCGCCAAGTGTCTATATGAGAGTTTCTCTCAAGATAAGCAACGCAGTATTTTGTGTTCTAACACACCTATAAATAAAGATTGCCTTTTGATATACTGCTTCTGTCGCTATTAATTACATATATATAACCATTTATCTTCTTTTAAATATGGAAAATTAAATATGGCTTATTTGGTTACCATAATATGAGAATTAAGAGATATTAATATTAAATATTCACTATCTTGGCCAATTTTTAGAAACACTACTTTTTATAAATCTGGAAGTAAATTGTGTAGTTTATATTTAATAGGAAGAATTGAAATCTTACATTGTAAAATTAGTACAATTAACCAAGTTGAGAAATTATTAGTTCGATGCCCACATAGAAAATATGAAAAGTTTCGGCATATAAAAAGTCCACGACACATTGCAATACATATCTAATATCTAATACGAACAGCTTGATTTTAAATTTTTTCCCGTGTGAGCAATTGTATATAAACTTTTATAGGTGTAAATATATTCGAATCAATATCTATGTATATGTTAGTATATGTGCATATGTATATGTATGTATACTATATATGTGTGGGTGTGTATATATATATATATATATATATATATATATATATATATGGGGGGGGGTATATATATATATATATATATAAGGAGATAGAGTTAAATATATATATCTTTTATTCTTCTCTTTTATTCTTTTACTTATTTCAGTCATTTGACTGCGGCCATGCTAGAGCATTACCTTAAAGGGTATTTTAGTCGAAGAAATCGACCTTAGAGCTTATTCTTTGCAAGCTTAGTGCTTATTGTATCGGTCTCTTTTGCTGAACCATTAAGTTACAGAGATGTAAGCACACCAACATCGGTTGTCAAGCATTGGTTAGTGGCAAACACTGACACACACACATAAATATACACACGCACGCACGCACGCACACACACACGCACGCACACACACACACACACACACACACACACACACACATATATATATATTTATATATAAATATATATATATATATATATATATAAATGAACTGAAGTCACAATATATGGCTTCAACTGAGCCAGTGGTACTCATAACAATGCTCCTTAATGTACCGTTCTATAAAACAAAGAATATATAGTACGATACAAAAGAAAACTATAAGGAGCGTATGAAGTTATAAATAACGTGAGAAAATAGAATGATAAAATTTATTCAACCAATGGAAATTCTTATATCACAACAATTGTTTCGTAACTTAAAACAAGCAAAGATAATTTATTTTATTATATCTTATAATAAGTATAATACTTACATGCAGAAACGTTATGTCGAGATATTATTATTTAACATGCATTTTTTTCTCTCAATCTGTATGTATACATCCATGTACATGTTTATAGTTGTATATATAAATGTGTGTATATGTGTGTGTTATGTATGCGTGTATGTATGTATGTATGTATGTATGTATGTATGTATGTATGTAAGCATGGGGCAACTGAAAGCCCCTTCAGAACCCGCTATAACAACCACAAGTCTTCCTTCAACATCCCAGGGAGAGATAATGCCACAACCCTAGCCAAGCGTGTATGGTCATTGAAAGAAAGTACCATTCAGTACAGTAAAAAGTGAAGGATTCTAGAGAAATTTAAAGCATACCAGAAGGAAGTGCAGATTATGCTTGGTTGAGAAAAGAGCTCCCAGCACCCAGACATCTACCTGAACAGCAGAAATGAATTTTTAATCCCTGGCCACATAAAAGGAATTATATCCTACCATACCCGCGTGTCCCACTGTGACTATAATCACCAGTCTCCCAATTTCGGCCCTCTAACTACCAGTATCTGGGAATTCGGCAAAGAGTTTGACTAGAACATACACAAGCACACTCACAAACACACACCCCTAAATTCACCCAATAGACCTTTTTCCACCACACCCAATGTGAGACCTCATACCCCTACTTACACTGCATGTATACATAAACTCCTCAAGAATTTATCCAAAACGTAAAAGAAAGAAAACACACTAACGAACACAGATGTGCATGCGGCCTTTGGATACCCCTACCCCACAAACGTTATGCATATAGTACCACTGCAGACATTTAATTTCTACAGCCTTAAAGATACATTTCCAATAAACTCTTTTCCAGAAAACTCTTGCCGACTTGCAACACCCCCACAGATGGTGTTTATGGTACCAGGCCTGTTCATCCCCAACAACAGAGAGCAGCTGCCATATTTCATTCCATAATTGATATCTCTGAAGAGCACAGGGTTACGCAATCGGACTGTTACCTAACACTCCGTTGAACCGATTTGTAAAATCGGGCATAATGGATACACTTCAGTTAATACATATATATATATATATATATATCCATATTCATATTTTTACCAACACGAACATATATGTATGCAAACATATACACACTCACACATAGATAGATGCATACACATACGCTCATACATATACTCACACCACATACATAAATACATACGGATACGTTAATAGACGTTTACGACTATCAACTTATACGTATAAACACACGTACACATACACGCAGAAAGTAATATACTTCAACCTATATATGTTTATCCTCTACGTTTTTGAAATCCAGACTGGCTAACCATTACTTTACCTTCCAATACAATCGAAAGCGTAACTCCACCGGACTTAGTAAACTAATCTGGCATCTTAAAGACTCTTTTCTTTAGAATAGAAAATTTTATCTAGATTGTTTCTCTGTGTTAGTGGGAAATCTTTTTGTCTTTGTACGGAAGAGCAATTTTTTATTTTATTTTCCAAGCATAAACTGGTAAACAGGTTTACGGAGAGAGTTTACAAGTGTACATACTGGAAAAAACATTCCTTCAGTTTTTTTCAAATAGTATCTGCCCATTACCTAATAATAATTTTCTGAAAATTATCTTTTGTTTATTCTTCTATGTTACTTCTCATAACCTTTACTATTCCCTTCATTTTTTCTATTCCTATTTTTATCTATACAATTTTGCCCGTTACTCTCTCTTCTCTCTCTCTCTCTCTCTCCCTTTTTACCTTGTTTTCTCTTCCCTCCTCCCTGTTTTTCAATACCTTTTCTTCTCTCACTCTATGAAGTATATTTCCTCAACGACACTTTTAAATTTTTAGCGCTCCCTCACTACTTGGTTTTCCATATATGTACACGCGTATATATCAGGTTTTGCTCCTGTATGTATGAATGGTATGATTGCATACAAACGTGTATTTGTGCTTGCGTAAATGTGTATCTGTGTATGTAAGTATGTGTTTGGATCTGTCTATGTTTTGGAATATGTATGCGCTTGTGCTTGTATGTGTACGTGTGTTATGCGCATAAGTAGATGGTCGTAAAAGTCTATTAACGTATACGTATGTGGTGTGAGTAGATGTTTGAGTTTATGTGTATGTATGTATGAGTATATGTTTGCATACATATATGTTCGTATTGATAAAACTATAAATATATATATATATATATATA
>NC_068981.1:113444298-113448315 GCF_001194135.2 Octopus bimaculoides | reverse complement strand
ATATATAACATAAATAATATATAAGTATATGCATATATCCAAGCATAGATGTACATACTGACATCTATATGTATACATACAAGCATATATGGGTACAGGACATCACAAAAAACGTTAAACACAATGAGAAGCGAAAACATAAAGACGAAGACAGAAAACGAACTTTTTTTTCGAACAACGAAAAAACAAACAGAGAAACGAGACATGCAAAATAAAGAATATTACCCTTTTTCAGTTGTCCCTGCTCCATCTACTCTGCGTTATGAAGGCAAGGACAATACGCGACTTCGTTGGAGCAGTCCTTCCCGCAAGTAAATTAATTAAAATTTGGAAATTTTTGCGGAGGGTGAAAGTGTAAACAAGAACAGGATAGTGAGAACAAGACAGTAAAAACAAACAGAACAGTGAGAGCAAACGGTAAGGGCTGTTAGGCCAATATATATATAGATATAGATATATATACATACATATGTATATATTTATGTGTATGTATATGTGGGTATATATATGTAAATTTGGAGACATGTATATGAATATAACTGTATGTGTACATATGTGTGTGTATGTGCGTAAATATATGTATATATATATATATATATATTATCTGTATATATATATATATATGCATGTGTGTATATATGTATATATCTTCACACAGATAGATGTGTTGTGAAAATAGTACATCTTTCCCACGTGACAAAGTGGTCTCACCAGCCACTATAAAGTCAGCCAGTCAGTTGTTGTAGGAGTTCAGTAGTAGCAGAAGTTTTAGTTTGCGTTGTGATTTTGGTTTAAGAAAGCGTTGCGGTGAGTCGGAATTTTTGCTGTTGCTAAAGAATACTGTTGAAAAAAATTGTTATTGTTGAACATTTTTGAATATTTTTGTAAATTGTTGTAATACCCAGTGCTGGGTATGAATGAATACAGCAAGTTACTATGCGGCTGAAGGCAAAAGCCTATCTGCCAACGCTATGGAAATGACGGAAATTAAAATGGACATGAAGAAAATTTTAAACCACAAAAAATTAATTGTGAAAGTAGGTTGCTTTAGAGTGACGCCCCCGAAAGAGACGCGCAGCGCGCTGAGAAAAGAATTATAGTGTACAGAACACTAAATGTGGAAAGAAGGAAAATTGAAGTAGCAGCGACGGAAGATATAGAGGAGTGTCTTAGCCAAGTGAAGGAAATGACAACCTTCTATTCTAGAGGAAGGAAATTCGGCACAGTAGAGGTGCGTTTCAGAAATGAGGAAAATACGAAAAGGCACTCCACGGTGGCCTTAAGAACTGCAAGGTCGGCACTCTTGCCAACTTACTGCGGGAAACGTGCCACGAGAGTAAGAATAGGCAGAGTGCTCCCAGTGATCAACGAAGAATGGCTGGTGGCAGCAATCATTTTCAATTGTAAGGAAGAGGTGGAAGTTGTGAAGGTGGAGAAGTCGAAAGAGATTAACTGGTGGGGATTTGGATTAGAAGTCCTAATCCATGTGTCCCTACCGGATCTGCACAACATCGCGGAGGAGTTGGTGCTCCCCGATGAAACACGACTAAGAGTTGTGGTGGAGGGGAGACCCCCAATATGTTACCAATGCAAAAATAGGGGACACATGCAGGCAAGGTGTCCCCTAAGAGAAGTACACATAGAGGAGACAGAAAGAAGCAGTAAGGCAGAGGTGGAGGAGGTGGAAGAAAGGGAAGAGGAAGCTGCGGTTGACAGGAAAAAATTGAGGGTGGAGTCACCATCCAAAACCCCCCAAAAACAGAGGAAAGCAGGAAAGGCGGAAAAAACATTGGTGAACGAAACGGAAGAGACTGAATCTCGAACTACAGACCCAGAAACAACAAGCGGTGAAAAAGATAGAACGACGGAAACTGATGATTGGGTGGAGAAAATGTTTGCGCAAGCATATGCAGAGAGAGTAGAACGACAGGAAAGACGGAACCGAAGAAGGATAATGTATTATAAAAAAGATATTGAACTGGAGAAGAAGTTGACCAAAATGAAAGGGCTGATTAGAATGAGATTGAACTCGGATTCATAGGATTTGAAGGCTGTGTTGTTGGAGGATGAAAGAATAGAAAGACTGGATAGATTGTTTCCCAAGTTAATTACTAGATCACAAAAAATTGTTCGTTACGAGCGCCTCGCTAATGTAGTTGCGAGGGAGGATCTAAATGAATATATAACAGATAATTGAGAACGATAGGAAAACGTATACAAGAACAGTAAAATGGAACTGCGAGTTTTGGGGGATCGTAAGCCATTCCATTTTTCATTACAAATAATCCAATTTTTCATCATTCGCTATATGTACCCCACGTTTTGTGTTGTCTGTCCTTGTAGTATCCCCCTCTGTATTATGGCCGTAGTGCCAAATAAAGAAAGCAGAGTCGTTGTACTAGTTCTCAGTTGGAGTCGGTGCCAGTTACGTGATACATACGTTCCAAAGTCGTTGTCTTGCGGAGCGATCAGCGATAGCACGATAGATGAATCAAGCGTAATAAGACGCGGAATACCGTCACAACATAATAGTTGCGACAAGAATATTACAGTGCCGACAACAATATACAAGTGGACAAGAATCCACATTATAACAAGATGCATGTGTATGCATGCTTACAAAAAGATATGTGTATGTACATGTAAGCGTATACGTTTTTCCGAACGAAATTTATTTTTATAACGATGTATGACACTAAGTGAAAGTGTAGTGTAGCATATTATAAGTCACCTTCTTTCAATATTTGGTATGACTGCCTTTTACCTCGACCAAAGCCAATATTCACAGCGGTATCGAAGCAATCTGACGTTGACACGTTTCGATAACTATTGGATCTTTAATCCCCTGTTTATTGGTAACTGTTTTGGACTGCAAACGCGACTTCATCACGGCCTACAATATCTCTATGGGATTTATTTCAGGGCTGTTCCCCAGTCACTGCAGAACGGTGACACTTTTTCGCAAGAGATAATCTTTAACAAGGAACCCTGTCGTGCATGAAAGTTCATTCGTTATTGCCAAACCATTCTCGAGTCTGCGACATTCTTGTACGTAGTAATTTCACGTATTTTTGACATTCATTATCCCTCCCTCTAGGAGCAAGTGACCAGTACCGTGTACAGACATCATGGATCACACCATTACTTTGGTTGGAAATCTAACGCGTTGCGTCACCGGCTTGGGAGATCCAACACGATGCCAAATGGCTGGTCAATTTGCATTCTGATACTCGAAGGATGCCTCGCCAGAAAAGCATACATTGGCCCAATCGTCAACAGTCCAGAACAAATGATCTTTGGCTCACTCCAAACGTTTGTAGCGCATTTTGTTAGTAAGACATGGCTTTGCCATTTTCCTTCAGCCGGTGACAAAGTATCATGGCAGACAATTTGACACTGACAGTGTCTTCTGAGGCTCCATAACAGCCATTTGCACAATGATTCAGTCTGTGATCACTGACGTTTTATGCTTTGGCCCACACTTGCCAATTCTACCGCTTGAAGCAACTCCAAATCTCTTTATGCGCTGTACTGTTCACTTTGAAACACTAAATTTGTTTGCCACCTCTTGCACTGTACCATCGTTATTGGATAAAGCCTTCATGATATCACTTATCTCTTGAATAGTGACGTTTTTGGGGAAATCTTTCGGTACTAGTACGCAACAACTTCCGGTAGTTGCGCGCACGCATACTGATTACATGATCGTATAGTGTGTTTATGTGTTTAAAGTTTCAGTTCGGATGGCACCTTACTCACTCGCACCTTGGCCACACGTTTGCCGCAGTACGAAGGCAAGACACGCGCACTTCTGCGCTTACACAAACACACACACACACACACACACACACAAACACACACATATATACACACGCACGCACACACAAAACAAAACATCGCAAAAACATACACACACGTCTGCACACCCACACAAATACATGCTCACATACACACACAAGAAAACGTCGCAAACACACATACACACCTCGGCACAGATACAAACACACACACAAACAC
>NC_068981.1:113439691-113442686 GCF_001194135.2 Octopus bimaculoides | reverse complement strand
TATATATATGAAAACAAAATATATATTATGAAAACAATACCACCAAAACAAACGAAAAGATACAACAAACCAAAATCACAAACATATTGGACCCCCAGACATCCACATAAACCCTACCAAACACAAACCAAAATCCTGCTCCTTGCACTGCCAAACCCCCCAATAAACAGACACACAAAATATGCAAGACAAGCAACACATACAACCAACAACCTATAACACTTGGAGAGAGCAAACAGAATATGAACAACCACCAACACATAACACTGGACACCCTAAATGGATACACACATGGAACAATAGACAAGTAGATAAAAATCAACACATACCCTACAATAAAAATCGAGGAAATCCAAACCATACAAACACCAATCTCATGCGACCCCACAAATTTGCAAGATGGATAGAAACAACCACCACTATCAAAACAATACAAACACACAATATGAACCATTCAACTACCCACAAGGAAACCTGAACCCCAAGAATGGAAATAGGCCCAGATGGGAAGAAAACAACTACCACAGACAAACCAGCACATACAGGCCATATAGACCACCCCTACCTCTACAAGAAAACCTAAAACCTGAAAATGGAATTTGGAGACGCAACAACACAACCCCCTTTTTAGGGAAAGGATACTTCAACCATACTCCAGACCCAACACACCAAAATTTCGAATGAACACATGAAACACATAGACCCCAAAATAATAAACCTATCTAAAAGAGAACTTAGCGAAAATGAAATGAACCTACCACTAAAAGGCCTCAAATTTACACCCACACCCACTTCAAATCTCATAGTACTAAACACTGATATAGACGAGTTTAGCCGCCGCCTCCGCCTTATGGAATTTTTTGAAAATAAGGAAACAGAAGATAACTCAATCATAAGGAAAAAAATCCCATTTCACCCTTCACAAGGGATGTGACAAACACCTAGACGCATACATAGAGACAATCTCCAAATTCCCTCTCAACACACATAAATGCAAACAGAACCGCTGCCGAGGAGAAAAACAAACCTTACAAATACTAAATAAGGACAAGTTGATCATTTTAAAAGAAGCTGACGAAGGTGGAGCAATAGTAATTATGGATACAGATTACTACAAAGAAAAGATACTGGAGATACTTAATAACCAGACATACTACAAAGAGGAATCAACACAACTGGAGAAAGCAACAATAAAAAAAATTGGAACATTAATCAATGAATACCAGGACTCCTTTACAGACAAGGAGAAAGTCTATTTATGCAACTCAGGAACCAAAGAAAGCAATTTTTATTGATTACCTAAAGTTCATAAAAGCTCGGAAATACTGAGAGCCATAAATGAACAGAGGAACCATTATATAAGAATACAAAGGCCCGCAGACCTCACAATGAGACCAATAGTTGCAGGGCCCCAAGCACCAACACAGCAACTAAGCCACTTCATAGATGTACTCCTCAAACTTTTATGCCCACTGATACCAAGCTACATAATGGATGGCATAGACTTCCTCACACACATTCCAAATACGGTTCTGGAAAACACTATACTTGCAAGCTTCGATGTCACAAACTTATAAACGAACATGCCACACACCCTGGGTCTAGAAGCAATAAAACACTGGGTAGAAAAATACAGGAAACTCATAGATAAACGTTTCAAAACAGACTTTATCACCAAAGCCACCCAATTACTACTTGAAGAGAACACATTCTCATTTAACAACAAGTCATACCGATAGTTAAGGGCACGGCTATGTGTACGAAATTCGCACCTTCATATGCCAACCTAGTGATGGGTTGCCTTGAGAACAAACTATACGGAACGTCTTCGAACACAACCTCAGAGAAGACATCAAGAAAAAGTGAAAACACTACCTCGATGATTGTTTCATCTTTTGGAACAGATCAGATCTACGAACATTCCAGAACATCCTCAACACACTGCACCCATCTATCCACTTCACGATAGATACCAGCTATAACGAACTTCCCTTCCTAGACATCAACATCAAGATACACAACTCCATCATCACAATAGACATCTACTACAAAAAAAAAGACACACCAATATTTAAATTTCTACTCCTGCCACCCATCCCACATAAAAAAAGCAACATTCCATTTATATGGCAAAATGCATATGCAGCATAGTGACTGACTCACAAACACGCCAAATAAGACTAGATGAACTTAAAAACTTCCTACTAGAACAGAAATACCCACTCAAATTTATAAAAAAACGGAATCTCAAGAGCAATGAAACTGGACATCACACAACTCAGAACACCAAAAAAGAAAAACAAAGAAAACATCATCCCTTTCATTAACACACACAACCCTGGAATCACCAATATGTTTCACATTATACATTCAAACTTACCAATAGTTCTACAAAGTCCCAAAATGGGAAACCAACTAAACAAATATTGCATAAAAACAGTAAACGCCAAGAAAAAGACTTAAAGAAACACCTAACAAGAGCAAAATTCTCATCAGAGAATAAAACTAAATTCTTCATAAAAGAGTGTAGAGATGGTAGATGTGGAACCTGCAGCAACCCCATCTACAAATATATAGAGTGGAACAAACAAATAAAATTTAAGAGTGGTCACACATTCAAAGTAAATGCAGACATGAATTGCAAGACGCGGGACGTAACATACTGCATAACCTGCCCCAAGGAGAATTACATTGGCAAAACTAGAAATTCTTTCTGCCAACGAGCCAGAATTCACCGACAACATGTCTCACAGGAGGAACTACGAAAGATTCCACTGAGTGAACACTTAGAAGCGTGTAGAGAAGAAAATTTATGATCTTTCCCTTGTACATTATTGCCCATCCTAATATCTTCATTTTTGTAAAGAATTGTTCCTTATCTTCATTCCTCTTGAAAAATATATGTGTGTGTTTATATATATGTGTATGTGTGTATATGTACATATATATATGTGTGTGTGTATATATATATATATATATATATATATATATATAT
>NC_068981.1:113434392-113437418 GCF_001194135.2 Octopus bimaculoides | reverse complement strand
TGTATGATTGTGTATAGAGGAATATATTATTTTGCTTAAAAGAGTTCCAACACTGTCTGTTTTTTATGTTTTATTTATATTCCTGCAGAACTAATGTGGGGTATAGAATATGGAATATACAATATATAATATGATATACAATATACAATATAAAATAAAAATGGATGGCACCATGAAAGAAAGTATTGAATGTAGATGAAATATTGAGTGTTCAATATAAAGGATCAAATATATAAATATATAAATATATATATATATATACACAACAGGTTTCTTTCAGCTTCCGTCTACTAAACGCACTTATAGGGCTTTGGTTGGCCTGAGGCTATTGTAGAAGACATTCGTCCAAGGTGCCACGCAGTGGGACTGAACCCGGAACTATGTGGTTGGGAAGCAAGCTTCTTACCACACAACAACGCCTGCGCCCATGTGTATATTTTTTTATATTTTACTTGGTGTCAGTCATTAGTCTGTGGCCACGCTGAGGTACCGTCTTCAAGAATTCTTAGTTGAATGAATTGACCCCAGTACTTAATTTTGTAAAGCCTTCTATCTGTCTCTTTCGCCAAACCATTAAGTCACAGGGACGTAAACACACCAACATAGCTGTGAAGTGGTAGCGGAAGGAAGACACAAACACAAAGACACACACACACTTATATAATGGGCTTCTTTGAGTTTCAGACTACTAAATCCACTCACAAGGCTTCAGTCAGCCCAAGTAGGAGACACTTACTCAAGGTGCAACGCTGCAGGACTAAGTCCAGAACCATGTGGTTGGGAAGCAAGTTCCTTACCACACAGCCATCCCTACATCTATATGTGTATATATACATGTAAATATATGTGTACATGTGTCTATATATGGGTATGTACGTGTGCATGTATGAATATATATGTGCGTGTGCTCATGTATACATGTATATGTACTTATTGATATGTAATTATAAGATCCAAGGATCCAAGTTTGTAGGCTTTGAGCAGTCCATGGTAGGTATAAAAAAAACAACGTTCAGGAGCAATAATTTATTGGTGGGGGTTGTACGCTTTTCCTCTATCAAAGTTCGATAAGCTTAAAAAGTTTCTTTTTAGATAGTTCATGGTTAGCAACAAGAGTTGCTATGAATGTAAATAAAAATCCAAATTGAGGTAGTGGAGCAGGTAAAGTCCAGGCTATATATGTTTCCTAGTTATCAGATCCTCATCAGGCCAAAGATACCTTAATTATATGAAGGTTACATTGTTGTTAAGGAATCACAAATTAACTTTCCGAAAATATAATTTAAAATGTGTAGCAAAGCCAGAGTAGAAAAATTAAATGTAAAAAATGATAGAAAACAAAAACAGTTCTATATTTAAGAGATGAGGAATTATGTACATTATTTACAATTGACGGATATTTGTCCTCATCTTGTTTGTTGTTAACACAACGATCCGGCTGGTATACCCTCCAGCCTTCATCAGGTGTCTTGGTGAAATTTCGAACTTGGGTTCTCATTCCCAAGGTATTTTTCGATGTTGTTATTATTATTCAGGTCACTGCCTGGAATCGAGCGCGGAATCTTGGGATTAGTAGCAGGCGCTCTTAACCACTACGCCATACGCTCGTGGTCAATTATGGAGTGAATTTTAGGGCTTATAAATCTAATATTCTCCTACCCTTCCTTAATACCGGTTCCCATATGTTGTTCATATCTGTACTCGGTCTGCTCAGGAGGTTGTTGTGTCCTAACATATGTGCTGCTTCTTTCAGTTTTCGTATTTTCCAGTAGTGTTCTCTGTCTATTATTTTCACTTCATCCCACAGAGGGAGGAGGTCTCCATTTTTCCATACATGATCTGCTATAGCCGATTTATCAATATCTCCCCGTATCACAGCTTTACCATGTTCCACTACCCTTATTTTGAGGGGGCGACATGTTTCACCTTTGTATAACCTACCACAGCTGCATGGGATGGAGTACACGCAGTTCTTGGTCATATTCTCTTCTATCGGTGGTTTTACTCGAAGGAGATATTTGCGAAGTGTTGTATTACTCTTGAATACTGTCCTGATGTCATATGGGCCGCTTATTTTTTGTATCTTTTTGGAGAGGCCTTTCACATAGGGTAGACAGACTGTGGACAGTTTATCAGTTTCTTCCTCTCTTTTCTTCCTAATTGGAGCTGAGAGTATGCTTTTGGGGTAGTTGTTGCTTAAGAGATTGTTACTGAGCTTGATCATTTCTTCGTGGTATATCACGATCACTACTTAGATTCATTGCTCAATGTTTTAGGCATTGAGCAATCCCTCTCTTTACACTGTATGAATGGTGGGAGTTGAAGCTGAGGTATCGTCCAGTGAAGGTCAGCTTGCGGTATACGGATCCATACTTGGTGCGTGTTATTAATACGTCCAGGAATGCTAGCTGATTGTCTTTTTCTTTTTCCATTGTGAACTGTATGGATGGCTTTATTGAGTTCACATGATCTAACAGCACTTGGACAGTACT
Source organism: Octopus bimaculoides (assembly GCF_001194135.2). NCBI lineage: Eukaryota > Metazoa > Mollusca > Cephalopoda > Octopoda > Octopodidae > Octopus > Octopus bimaculoides. The sequence goes on along the minus strand of NC_068981.1, from coordinate 113,434,926 downwards.
TGGACAATATGAGTCTTCAAAGACAGTTGCTCCTATAAATTCTAAAATAAAATTTAGGACTTATGGAGGGTCAAGATTAGGAACAAAAACATGACAGTGGAGACATACAAGGAAACCAAACGAAAACAAACATTGAGGGTCTTTAGATCAGAAAGAAAGGAAAATAGTGAACGCTGGGAGAAAGGTTTTTGAAAAGAGAGAGATAAAAACATGTCCGTTCTTTTGAACGTCCGTACAGGAAAAGAAAAACGGTCCTACTGTCATGTTTTTGTTCCCAACCTTGACCCTCCATAAATCCTGAATTTTATTTTAGAATTTACAAGAGCAACTGTCTTTGAAGACTCATACTGTTGTTGAATGCTCGAAATGAGGAGTAGATAGATAGCCGACAACTGATGAAGGGTCCTTTTTCTGTGGTTACTTGTCTTGTTTCTCTTTTTTCTCGTTATTTACGTATTTAACTAGTTTGTTTATCTATTTCGTGTTATTTGCACCGTTGGTGACGTCTTGTACCCATATATATATATATATATA
>NC_068981.1:113425666-113433354 GCF_001194135.2 Octopus bimaculoides | reverse complement strand
TGATGCGACTCTCTATACTGTTTTCTTCCTCTAACCTTCTCTAATTCCCTTTTCCTCCCACTCCCCCATTCATCGTTTTCTATCTGTCTCTCTCTCCCCCTGTTTCTATTTTTCTCTCTCCCCCCTCTCTCTCTCTCTCTCTCTCTCTCTCTTTCTCTTTCTCGTTTCTCATACGTGACCATCGTCCATCTTTCGAAAGAACGGACGTGTTTTTATCTCTCTCTTCTATTCTTTCGCTTTTCAAAAAAATATTTCTCCCAGCGTTCACTATTTTCCTCTCGTTCTGGTCTAATGACCCTCCATGTTTGTTTTCGTTCGGTTTCCTTGTATGTCTCCACCTTCATGTATGAGGTGAGGCATACACACATTCATATAGACCTATAAACATATATACATGAAAAAAAAGCAAATTTTCATATATATAGACAACCTAACATAACAACTATTCAGTATCACCTGTATTACCTTATAAATTGTACAATTATATTATATAATCTATAACATATGCACTAATACAGACATGTAAAATAATTTATTATACACAAATAAATCATTTTCTATGATATTGGCTATGAAATTATCATAATCTTATGAATATCAACTGGTGAAATAAATATATTTATCTCATACCTCCTGACATTCTTTATATTCTATACATGTGGGGGGGGGGCACGTATGTGCCTATGTTGCTGTTTCTTTTGTACTCAAAATAATGTCTGCGATATTGTTGTTGCTTTAAAAAAATGTATACTTTGTTTATTGATGTTAGGAAAACCAGTCAGCACTAAAGAACTAATAACTGATAAAAATCCCAAGACAACTATTCCTATGACAACACAAGAAACTGCTTCATATGTGAAAACAACTTACACTACACTTTCCCCAGAGGAGGAAGATTTATGTGATGTCTCAGTGAATGCTCTTACAGTTGCCATGGATGATAAACTTCTTATATTCACAGGTAAATCCTCAACTTGCTTGATGATCGCTTTTTCAAATAAAAGTAGCTGATAAGCCATTTGTTGATAGTGCCTCCTTTCAAAGTGTTCATCTTCTTATAGTGTGGTGCAGGGAATGCTAATCTTTCTGGCAGTACCCACTAACTTCTTCAAAACATTATTTCTGTGCAGACTAACACACACACACACACAACCTATGCTAGCATGGAAAGCAGACATTAAACGATGATGATGATGATGATATATATATGTATTAAGTGAAGTGTAAGGACTTCAACTGGAAATCTGAACCAACCATATTAGTCAATCATGCTTAGTTTTAAAACAAATAGGTCACCACATGTATCAAATATTCATTTAAGAAGACAGATAACCGTACATTATTGATATTTCCTAGAGATTTTATTTTGTACTCATATTATTTACCTATGGAGGATTAAAAGTAAACTAGATAAATTGTTAATGAAACATTTCCAATAACCATAAAAAAGCTCTACTGCTGAAGAAGCTCTTCTGCTCATAATGTCAATTAAATTTTATGAAGCTCAGAATTATATCTAGTCATGTTGCCAATTTAATGTATTACCACATATTCATCCAATTTTCACAACAAATTTTAACTATAAAGGGGGTCAAATTGGAAACAATGTATTTTGATATGATCGTTCACTTGGACAGCCAAGTTAGATTCAGCCTCACCAAGTGTCACAAAACTCATTGAATGCAGGTTAATTTTTATGAATATTTGTATTATACAACACAGTTACACTTCACACAAATAACCTATACTTGTTGCTGATAGAAATGTGTTTTATTTTAATTTTGACAAGGCCCTTTGGTAAATAGAGTGGCTGACACCCTCTGTAACTAGTACTGTGCTAGGTAGTTATGAGACTACTTTAAATTTTGTGTAATTATTTAAAGAGAAGTTAAAAGACTTCTTATCACCCTTAAAACAATTAAATAGTGGCTGGCTTATGTGAGCTGAATATACAGTGATGAATGATAAAGTGCTTTTAAATGCCATAGCTAGTTTTATAAAGTTGATTATAATGTAAATACGAGGTACATTCCAGAAGTTTTAAAATTTTTCTAGGAGAGGAAGTTACAACTGTGCTGCATTATAGTAATCTTAGTATATCATTACAATACAACTAATAAGCTGACCTGCCAAATTTTGCAATTCCAGATTGAGGGAATATATCAGTCCAAAAAAAGGTGAAATGCAAGACCTTGATTTTCATGCATCATTTCAGATAAGAAAGTTGCTTATTGGTCCAAAGGTCGCTTGATTACAGAACAAATTGAAGATATTTTTCCTAAGGGCCCAAATTCCATAGATGCTGCATTCACAATAAATCTCAGCAGCGAAGACTCTGATGGAAAACTAAGCTTTACAATACTTATCAAGGTTGGTAATATTTAAAAATATATTTTTCAAACATGTCTTCTCTAATATACTTTGTCCAGTTATAACCCTCACCAGAACTGTAACTGCTATACCCAAACATTAACCTACAAAATTTCTCTAAACAATTCCATATCTATCAAATATGTTGCTAATTCTTCTAAAAGAAAGCCATGCATGCTACAAAACCCAAGCAAATGAGAGAACCTCAAACTTGTTCAGTAATCTACTATATATCCTAATGTGTTAAAACACGGAAGACATATAGGATAATGTAACCCTGGCTGCAGTATCTGAAAACAGATGGGATCAGCAAGTCAATAAGAAGGTGGGGGTCTGCTACATGGTTTGTCGACCTAATAGGAATAGAAACCATACTTCCTTCAAGCTACATGTTAGATAATTGTTGTCCTGGGTACACCATTTGTGAAAAAAGTCAATGATGTCATATCCTGAACACTTTTAGTTATAGCCCTACTAAATCATAGTTGATTTATTATAAAACCACAATAACAACAATGACATAAGATGGAATGATCATGGATTGAATGCCATTGGTCATTCAAAATTTATTTTGGGTTTAAAAACAACCACAACAAAGTATCTTACTTGTTTGTTTAAAGTCAATATTGCAATTGCAAATAGAGTGAAGTTCTTAGTGTTTCTATCATGATTCAAGCCAACAAAAGGCTTCAAAATTAGTGTTATAAAATAAATGTTTATCAGTTTTACATTTATGCTTTCTGAGTCAGTGTCTTAGAAGCTGGAAATATATTGTGTATTTGTAGCCTTAAACAAAATCCAGTTGACGTAACAGAATAAACAATACTGATCACAGGCTTGTTATTTGGTGTCCAATAAACTTGTTTGTCTGTAGATGATAAATGCTACTAAAATTCATTAAACAATTTCTGTCGTTTGTTTAAGTTATTTGCATTGAAAAATTCATGACATTTGTAATTAACTTTCAAGTTTTTGCGACATTCCTCATTTGAAAGTTATCTTTGACTTATATTTTGTTATTAAAAGTCATATCCATTTCCGAACATAGATTATGAGTAAAATAATGGACAATTGAAAACAAAAGTCAATAACTTTCTGTTGTTTTCTCCTGTTGAGAATAAAATTCATTCTTTTGTGGACTTCTCTCCTTTGAATGGAATGAATATTCCCAATGAACTTGCATCTCTGAGATTTTCACTTCATATATTTTGTTGTAAGATATTTTTCTACCAGGCTGCTTCGCCAGAAATTACATAAACAATGAGAAACTAAATGCAATAATTCAACAACGAAATGAGCTCAAAAAGAAACAATAGTTCGACCAAAATTTTATCACTATTCTACATTGCTTGATTATATAATTACTAATAAACCTATTTATTTAGTTCCCTTTCTGGAAAAATGAAGTATTTACTTAATTACATATTTTAGCTGGACAAGGCCTGGAAATACTATTATGACTTCCAAAAACGAAGATTTAATTTGGCACCTGATTATCCCAAGAAGAATTGGTACAAATGTTGTTACCGTGTGTGTGATGAAATTCAAGCAGCAATTAGTATTAATAATGTTGTGTTCCTATTTACAGGTGAGTTACTATTTAATTCAGTTATTGGTGACTCATACAGAGACTAGTACTGACATCAATCTGCTACTTGTTTTATCACTGTCTATTTATGAAAATGGCAATTTTTTTCAGTTGGCAAAAACTCAACATATCAAACACTAGTATGCACAAATACACATGCAAAGACATCAAAACATACACACATATATAGCCATTCATGCACACACACACATGCATGCATATATATGCATGCATGCATGCATGCATACATACATACATACATACATACACACATACATACATAAGACACAACTGGCCAGATATCATTATGTGTGACCACAAAGAAAAGGTATGTTCTGTTGTGGAAATCAACTCTCATCTGGACATGAATGTGGTAAGAAAAATACAAGATAAACAGGACATCTATGGACCATTGATAAGGAGTTAGCAAATCCAGTACCTAACTTACACTTTCAGCTTTATACTTATTATTATTATTGGAGCAGGATACATACCAACCCGTCTGGAGCAGGTATAGCCGAAGTTGGTTTCTTGGGGAGAGGGTGCAAATCCTTCTCAGCAATAACAATTCCAAGTGTAACAATAATAATTATTCCAACAATACCTTACAGTATAAACAATAAATCCCTATAAATAAAACATAATCCAGAGCAGCGTTCAGTTCTTTTATGTCTGAAATTGCCACATACAAAGAGGGGGCAATACAAAGACAGACAAATATAGATAGGTACGAACTGAACGTTACAATAAAAATTTGTAATTTACAATAAAATCGAATGAAAATTGAATGAATATGATGAGATGGTATAAGATTTTAAAAATTTTTCACGTATGAGTAAATTCCCTGGGTTAATTTACCCACCGCCGTTGACCGACGTCTCCCCCTTTTTTCCGGTCGCATGATTGTACTTAACCGGTTTCCATTTGTTCTCAGTTCTCTTACTACATTCATCCATCATTTTACAAACGTACTGTGCGACAGATATCTCCTTTCCAGCCGGATTTTACTATTAAGGTGATGGTTAAAATAACTAACCAACCCTCGGCCAGAGATAAAGGTACCTGTTGCAATTCCTCTTTCACACGTCTTCCACACTGTTTCTTTCAGTATGGCCACTATGCAGAGAAAACAGGCCTTCCTCTCCCTGTTAAGCGTGGACGGCTGCATAGTCTCGATAATAGATTCAGCTGATAGCTGTACTCTTCTTGTCGTTGACAACAGCAGTTCGACATAGGCTATCAGTCTCGTAATCTCCGCACATTGCACGAAGGCGTGCGGGACAGTTTCACTGTCCCGCCCACATCTCGGGCATGTCGGTAGGACAGCATAACCATACTTCGACAGCTTCTCTTGAATAGGTAAGGTGGATCGGTAACCAGGGATTTCTGGTGATTATCCAGATACCCCGACCCAAAAGTCCTTCCAAACAGGTTGACCAACTGATTCCTGTCGAAGCCCAGCGTTTTCCCTAGGACATCGTCTGACATGTACTCTACCTGCCCACTACAGAAATCCGCTGTGGAATTCCTACCACCAGTATTCACCCAGCATAGGTCTACCGCCGGTATTGCCGGTATTCACCCGGCTTAGGTCTACGTTTGATCCAAGGACCTAATTCTCGAAGGGAGGTCAGTTGTGGCAGGAAAAACATCTGCTCACCATCCAGGTAAAGCTAGAGGTGCTTAAGCCTTAGCGCAAACTTGCGTATTTTCAGCCACGGCATCCCTAGTCCACCCTTTAACAGCCACAGATCCAATTGTGGCGTCATTGCCACTCTGGGTCTCTACTGTGCGGGCCAACCCGGCAACATTAATTCCCTATGACCTCCAAGAAGAATCAAAAAGCCCGTCTTCGTTTCACTCACATGCTGCTTGGACAGAACAATGGTCGCAGGTTCTCCAGAACTGCAATCTGTTGGTTGTATGAGTAGGGACACCCTTTTTTGATCCATAGATCGACAATAATAGGCGAAGGTCTGTCAGCAGACTGAACCTTCTTCCATGCATAAATTTATGGAATTTTTATACTGCAAATATGATGGCTAATGCCTCCTTTTCTATCTGACTGTAACTTTTCTCAGTCGGCAATAATAAACGCGAAACATGAGCTACTGCTTTCAGAATACCATCTTCATACTTGTATACAGCTCCATTGCAACAAGAATACCTAACCTTCAGTGTTCTATTAAAATAAAAATTCTATAGAACTTATGGCTACTTTAGAAACTAGTTTTAAGAATTCCTTACCTATATTTGTTCTTACAGCAATATTAAATGCCAGATTATACCACAAAACTTTCCTAGTTCTGGTTCTACGTGGTCTATTATTGTTAGAATTAGTTTGACTATACTGGATCTTCTCCGAGAATCCACTGTTCCTTAGTGCATTATTACGGCGCGGCATTTTGAAACGCTGTCTCATCTGAAGATATGGATGATAAGTGCCTTCCTATATTACTAACTAGGTTCTTAAGAATTACGAGTGGATGGTTTGATTCCTTGTTAATATAACATAGCTTTTCATTGGGCTTACGGTAGGGTTTAAATTTATCTAATTGCAAATCTAAGTTAATATCTACAAAAATCTACGTTATTAAGGTTACTTTCTATCGTAATCCGTAAGCCCATTCTTTGGAAGAAAGTGATCAGATTCTTCCTAAGTTTATCTATGGCCATTTAAATTACGGGTGGCTATAACACCGTCATCCCTGTATAATTCTGCATCTATAAAAGGGAATTCTAGATGTAGGTTATGCAAAATATAAGTTCCTATAAGCATACACAACTCCATCCCATCATATGCCTCCATTGGTACATCAAATAGAGAATATTCACCCTTTTTAACCTAGGTGGATTCATCATAAAAAAGGAGGAATTTCCTTGCATGCAGGATAATATCTAAATCCGAGTTATTCATGGTTACATACTGTTTGGCAAAGTCTAATGCTTTAAGAAGTAAAAGCCTGGATATTGACGGATAAAAATCGACAATATCGAACTGCGTAAGTTTCCAGTTGTGTTTACGGCTAATTCCTTTGAACTAATCTATCACTGACTTACTATTTCCCCATATCTGTAAATTTAATTCACTATTTAACTTGCTTAAAATATTATCTAAAATGTTAGGTTGTCACACATGAAATGTCGCATTTTTAATTACATACTATTTCAGTCATTGAAAAATTCAATTATGTATACCCTTGCATTTAATCTTGACTCTTTTTCTTTTCGAACAATATTGGTATACAAAATTCATACCCACAGACCTTATGAAAATGGTAACAATATGATTGTGTGTACGTGTATATATATGTATCTAAGACATTGGTGCATAAATGTATCTAAGACATTGGTTCCATTCACCGTTAGACGATGGTGAGAGGGACAAACGCACACACACACACATATATGTGTGTGTGCGTTTACATATGTGTATATGCATATGTATATGTGTGCATATATACAACCTTCAACAAAGTAACAGTCATGTATACAACTTGAACTGACGCACATATCAGTACATAAACATACGTTCACATGTACATACATATGTACACACACACACACACAAACACGTCAACATACTTACCCCATACTCACATACATCCATAAGTACATACGTGATACTCACATACATACATATATACATATATACATACATGCGTATAGGCATGCACACATGCATACGCATGTACACAGATGCATACGCGCACACATGTACACGCACATA
>NC_068981.1:113425014-113425604 GCF_001194135.2 Octopus bimaculoides | reverse complement strand
ATAGGGAAAAATAAGCAGCACATATTGAGCAGAGGTCAGCAATGCCTGTGCAGAGTTTTAGGTCCAATAAGGTTTGCGCGACACCTCATAGACCCTCTCCACTCTATTGACATTATCTAGAGACAAGCCAGTTCAAGATGTCTGGTTCCAATATGTGTCGCAGGCTCAGGGATGTGGGAGTACCATGATCACTAGCACAAAGCAAAGATCCCTAAAATGTCCAATGCTATTCCCTGCAATATCTGGTTTTATATCAGAGTGACCTTCTCCTAGAGACATGCTTCAACAGAAGTTGAGGGGTGCCTCACGCCCAGTGGCCTTCTAGCATGCCGGACACCATCCTAGAATTTCTGCGTACCCGTGCTATTGCTAGATAGCCATTGAACCTGCACTAGGTTCATCCGACCTTTCAACAGGTCTTGTTTTAATCCTGCTGGGTTTCTAGCAACCCTCTTCGCCAGAGTAGCCTGGTTAGGGTGCCAGTTTAGTCAACGACAAATCAACCATGCAACAGGTTGTAGATTCCATGTTACCAGTAGCGCTTGTGAGAGCCTCATAAGTGACCTGACATATATATATATATATATATA
>NC_068981.1:113418098-113419374 GCF_001194135.2 Octopus bimaculoides | reverse complement strand
CATGTCCATAAACAAATCTCAGGGTCAAACACTGTCTGTAGCTGGTCTTCTCTTGGAAGAGCCCTGCTTCTCACATGGACAACTGTATGTTGGCTGCTCAAGAGTGGGCAGCAAAAAAAAACCTATTTGTATATGTTCTACAAGGGAAAACAAGGAATATTGTTTACAACGAGGTGTTATAATCACAACAGCAAGAAAGTATGTACATGATCACCTTCTTTTACGAAACTTCATTGACTTTCATATATTTATATTGATATGCATATATATACGTGTTTGGGTGCGTGTGTGTATATACATCTCTATATATAAAGACGATGCGTAGTCTAGACGGCGTTTTTAGATTTCATTATTCTCTTTAACCCGGGCAACGCCGGGTATTTCTGCTAGTATCATAAAATATCTACAAAGGAAAATTATGAATTTTCTAAATTATATGACGGATTGGATTTACAATTTCTCAAAGGACAGTATATGTTTTTAATATTCTTAATATTTTTAAATATTTTAATTAACATCATCCTATAGCATACTTTATTATGTATACCATTCGTTTTCACATGTATAATAATAACTTTATACATCTCTGAAGAGCGGAATTATTGCCAACATGCTTGTCTATATTAGATTACATTATAAAGGCAAGAATATCTGCGAAACGATCGTAAGATGCATTTTAAACTTACATAATATTTTAATCGAATTATATTTACACTCACTTACGCATATATTTTATATACATTTATATACATTTATATTTTGTATATTTTTAAATTTTAATTATAATTCAAAATGATTATTGTGTCATATAAAACATACCTCTTTCAGAAATTCGAATATTGAATTCCTAAGAATATTGTTATATATATATATTTGCTCAAAGTAATAGAGCACTTAATATAAGTTCAATAAAATATTCCTTTCGAATATTCATCATAAATTTTACATATATATACATATACATACATGCATATGCTGAATAGAATGAGACAACAAAGCCAAGGCAGTGTCAGATTTCTAGGACATTTATAAAGCGAAAGGTAGCCTTACAGCTGTTTCAGGGATATAAAAGATATCTCATCATCAGAGATTATATGGGAGAGTTAAATAAAAGGAAATAATAGAGTTCAGTACATATATATATATATATATATATACATACACATATATTATATACATATATATACATACACATATATACATACATATGTATATATAATGATATATATATATATATATATATATATATATATATATATATATATATATATATATA
>NC_068981.1:113415923-113417352 GCF_001194135.2 Octopus bimaculoides | reverse complement strand
TATATATATATATATATATATATATATGTATATATATATATACAATACATATATATACATATGTATATACACATATGTATATATACATATGTATATATGCAGATCAGTGGTGTGCAGTGACTTTTGAGGTTGGTCATGCAATGAATGCAAGGATCGATTGATAAGTTTATAGGCTGACCAAAATTCCCTCATGGAATGTGACCAAATGACGTTTGTTTTTCAGCATAAACCCAAGTTGCAGTCTACACACTTCTTCCATTGATGTTGCAAAGTTTGGATCCCATTGCTGAAGAAGTTTTCATCCTGTTGGTCAAAAATTAACGGCGGTAGATACAATGTCCATTGTCCGGAAATCTTTCATCACACATCTGTGACCTCTTCAGCAACACTTTTCATCTTTATGTGTACTCCTGCTCCACTTAGTCCATTCTCTGGGGAAAAAAAATGACCATCCCAAAATACAATATATATATATATACATATACACATATAATACCATATATATTTAAAATAATACATTTACTACGGACTTCCAGTAACACGTGTGCAATGACCTCTTTTATACTGAGACTTTCCCAGAGGGAAGTTTCCATGTTCAGAGTGCAGTTTGTGTGTATGTGTGTAAGAACGAATTTGTTTCTTTTGGTTTTTTAATTAATTTCTAATTGGCAAACATTGTTTATTGGGAATATGTCTACAACTTCATTTGCTATTTGTATATAATACAAGCCATTCAAAATTTCACTGAATTCTGCTTTAAACATCCCATATAACCCCTCATAATTTCTTTTATTTTGGGTGTCCTATTTCGGGTATACCTAAAAAAAATATCTTTTACTCTTTCTCTATCTATCTATCTATTTATCAATCTCTAGTTAACTATCTACCTATGTATCTCTCTATCTAACTATCTATTTGTCTGTTTCTCTCTCTCTTTCACTCTCTAATTATATATATATATAGTAAATCCCAAAAAAGAAAAGGAACAAACACAAAAATAATGCAAGGACATGGTACATGTAAAGTATTAGCAGACACTCAGAGAAGGAAAGAAAGCTGGTTTAATGTTTTGAGCAACGCTCTTCTGAAGGAAGACAGAAGAAGAAAATCACCAACAATTCACATGTGGTTACATTTTGAAATGACCGGAAGAAGTATAGACAGATAGTGGGAGGAAAGGGGTAGAAAAGAGGAAATGATAATATATATATATATATATATAGTGTAGTATATTGCCACTTAAGTGTGGCTGACCCCTAGGGGTGGATGTTACTGTTGCTTTTAGCCCCAGGAGGACATCTCCTCCAGCTGGCTTATCGACACACTACTGTGTCCTGTTTGCCAAGGGAAGTTATCCCTCCCATCATGATCTGTAGCACGAACGGACCCGGGTTTCAGGGTTATTTAGAGAATTAACATTGCTTATATA
>NC_068981.1:113411072-113415869 GCF_001194135.2 Octopus bimaculoides | reverse complement strand
ATTATCATTTCCTCCTTTCTATCCCTTTCCTCCCCTATCTGTCTATACTCCTTATAAATTAACAAACTCTAAATATTAACTCCTTCCAAGTAGCAACATAATAATTTTTGAATCTTTGTCTGAGGATTTAATGTTTAGTAAGTCCGCTATATATTCTCTAGATGTATCACCTAGACATATGGATGACCTAAAACTATATGCTACAAATGATAAACAGCTGGAAACATTATTACAGACATTACATGGATTTACCAAAGAAATAAATATGAAATTTGGCTTAGAAAAATGTGCCAAAGCAATCTTGAAAAGAGGCAAACTAGTTAAGAGTAGCAACATCACACAAGATAAAGCAAATGAAATAAGAGAATTAGACCAAAACCAGACATACAAATATTTGGGAATCAATGAACTAGATACTATACAGCACACACAAATGAAAGAGAAAATAAAAAAGGATACTATAGACTAGTTAGATTAATACTGAAAACAGAGCTCAATGCGAACAATAAGATAGTAGGTATCAACACTTTAGCCGTCCCAGTTATAATTACAGCTACAATATCCTTAACTGGACACTAAATGAACTAATCAAAATAGATGGGAAAACAAGAAAAATAATGACAGGATTTAGGATACACCACCCAAAATCTGATATAGAAAGGTTATATGTACAATGTATAGAAGGTGGTAGAGGCCTTATACAGCTAGAAAACTATTACAAAACAATTGTCATACAACTACAAAAACCTACATCAGAAACAAGGAAAATTAATACAAATAGCCACAAAACACGAACAAAACAAAAATCTGTTTTCAGTTTTTAAGAAAGTTGACAAATACAAATAAGAAGTCATACTACCTAACAACTTTGAAGAAAAAGAAGAAATAACAAAAGCTGTAAAACAAATGAAATCCAAACTAAAACTAGAACAGCAACAGATCATGATAAAACAATGGCAAGAAAAGCCCATTCATGGCAAATGCTGGGATAAACTAAATGCAAAAGAAATAGACAAAGCAAAATCCCAACAATGGCTGAGAAGCTCAGGACTCAAAGCAGAGACTGAAGGATTTTTCATTGCAACACAAGACCAAAGCCTCCCCACCAGAAAGTATAAAAAACATATTATGAAAAGAAACATAACAAGTAACTGCAGAATATGTGGAGATGAACAAGAAACAATAAATCATATTGTCTATGGCTGCCCAGTCCTGACTAAGAAGGAATATATTCACAGACATGACAGAGTTGGGACCTACACACACTGGAAGCTATGCCAACACTATGGAATAACAACAGAAAAAAGATGGTATAGGCACACGCCAGAAAAGGTCACAGAAAATGAGAAAGCAACAATACTATGGGATATGCCAATACACACAGATAGAGAGATTAATGCCAATAGGCCAGATATAGTTGTCAGAGATCATGAAGAAAAAAAATGCTTTCTAATTGATGTATCAATACCAACAGATGACAACGTTACCTGGAAATAGAGGTAACTTGAATGTGGAGTCTAAAAACGGAAACAATTCCTATCATAGTGGATGCATTAGGTATGATGAAAAAATATTCAGACAATTACATAACAAAAGCACTAGGACTAACAAATGTATATAACATACAGAAAATAGCACTACTAGTCACCGCACACATCTTACATAAACCACTTTCAATGCAATAACTATAGGAGCATCACAATAAAATACAGCACATACCCAAGGCACACAGAGCTGCGTTCGGTAGTGCAGTAAAAGCACATTATAAAAATAAGACTACTGAATAATAATAATACAGCATTGCTTGGAACTGCAAGAATTCTTCCCAGTGTTCTTGAAGCATAACCAGTAAACAGGTGTCACCTTAATCTGTTGGCTGTGGACAACTGACACTTTTCATCATACCCAGTGAAACAAACTGTGAGTTTCCATATAATAATAAAAATAAGGATAAAAATAATAATAATAATAATAATAATAATCCTTTCTACTAAAGGCACGAGGCCTGAAATTTTACGGGAGGGGATTAGTCAGTTACATCGATTCTGGTGTTTCACTGGTACTTAATTTATCGCCCCCGAAAGGATGAAATGCAAAGTCGACCTCAGTGGAATTTGAACTCAGAGCATAAAGACAGACGAAATGCTGCTAAGCATTTCACTTGGCATGCTAATGATTCTGCCAGCCTTAATTAATGATAATAATAATAATCTTTTCTATTATAGGCCCAAGGCATGAAATTTGGCAGGAGAGAGTAAGTCGACTACATTGACTCCAATGAATGACTGGTACTTATCTCGTCGACTCCGAAAGGATGAAAGGTAAAGTCGACCTTGGCGGAATTTGGACTAAGAATGTAAAGACAGATGAAATGCTACTAAGCATTTTGCCCGACATTCTGATGATTCTGCCAATTCACCACCTTAATAATAATAATAATAATAATAATAATAATAATAAAAATAGAGGTAACTCGAATGTGGAATCTAAAAACAGAAACAATTCCTATTATAGTAGCTGCCTTAGGTATAATAAAAAATATTCAGACTAATACATAACAAAAACACCAGGACTTACAAATATATATAACATACAGAAAATTGCACTACTGGGCACTGCACACATCCTACGCAAAACACTTTCAATACAGTAACCATAAGAGCACCACAGCAAACCATAGCACATACCCAAGGCACACAGAGCTGCACTCGGTAGTGAAGTGAAAGCACGTTACAAAAATAAAACTACTGAACAATAATAATAATAATAACAACAACAACAATAACAATAATAATGATGATAATAAGGCAAACTGGTAGAATCCTTAGCATACTGGGCAAAATGCTTAGTGGCATTTTATCCATCTTTACAGTCTGAGTTCAAATTCTTCCAAGGTCAGCTTTGCCTTTCATCCTTTTGAAGTTGATTAAATAAGTACCAGTTGAGCACTGGGTCAATGTAATTGACTTACCCCCTCTAACAAAAATGCTGCCACCTGTCTGACTAACTCATTCTCTATTTCTTTTTAAAACTATGTTTCCAATGAATACAGCTATTATGAAAGTTTGATATTGTTCCCACTTCTTTTTCTCTAATTTTAATACTTTTTCTTTTATAAAGGTTATGTGTAGTGTTAAATCCACTTGCATATCTTTTTTTTTTTTTTTCATGTATTTCCTTTCATTATACACACTCCTTGATAATTGTTGCTTCATTTAAACTTTCTACACTTTTTCTATCATGTGTTTTGCATGTCTAATTTCATGTTTTCTTTTTTTCTAATACGTGTATATGATTTTATTTTTTAGGACATACATACGAAGAAATCAAATACAATCCAATGGATGACAGCTTTGTGAGTGTGACCAAGGTCTCTGTTGATAGCTTACCAATGTTGTCGCTTCTACCTATATCATGGGTGATTGGTGCTGCTGCTTATCAACCAAACAGCATTGTCCACATAATAGCTGAAGGGAGACTATACACCATCACTATCAATGATGATCTTTTTCCTTCAAAAGTAACAAGTGAATTTTCCCTCAGTGCACTGTTTAGATGTAATGTAAGTTCTGTATTTGCATAATAGTTACACTAAATTTGTTGTTGAATACCTACTTATCAATACTTTTATTGGGTTGCTATTTCATTTTCTTCAGTGAGACTATATTTGAGCCAGGTGGTTCCAATGGAAATTCAAGAATTTAGAGTTACTGTATTGAATGAATATGTGACAAGAGATTTTATGATGCCATGAAATCTTGCAAAGAAGACTTTTGAGAAAGAGGAAAATCCAGCATATTGTTGCTTAGTTCCATATCATCTCTGATTACATAGATATACAATCTAAAACATTCAATCTATGACTATCCAATCTTTTGGAGTTGCTAGAACTACATGTTCCTCCCTTTTTAAAACAGTAAAGTTTGACACGAAGGAGATGTGGTTGATACTTTTAGTAGATTGAGCGATTTGGTTGAGGTGTCTATATTCTTAATTGGAAGAGAGAAGTAACCTAAAAAAGACCTCAACTGTGAGATCAAGAGATCAAGAAATAATAAGACATTAGTCATGGTCCAAATATTTATTGTAGAAGATGTGTCAGTGATCTCAGTTTGAATATGGTGTAAGAAACCTATTATTGAATTTATCCAATACAAGATAATTCTTGCATTCAAACCATATGAAGCCAATAAATGACTTCCTGGGGTAGTTCCCATCTTCTATATTTTTCTGCAATACATAAACTTTTAACTATTTATGTTGTATATTGAACATTCTGATATCACTTATTGTATTCTCACTTGTTTATGGACAATACTTTTTTTTCTTATACAACACTAAAGGTATTGCCATGGTAGTATTTGACCTGTCAACCTTTTTTTGATAAATGAATTTAGTTATGAATACATGCACATATACACACTCACACATACATACACAGATACCTACACATGCACATGCACATGCACATCACACACATTAATTATTAAGTGATAAGGGAACAGAAATTACATAGTCATCTTGATTAACTTACAGCTTTTTTTACTTTAAGAAGTAGTGCATTCATAAGTGAGTGCTTGTGCAACATCTTATAGCTTCCTCGGAGCCATTAAAATTAAGTGTGTGTTTATTACAAAAAGCATTTAAATAGATGGAAATTATCACATTTGGAATGACATATATATCAGGGACACAGCATTATTAAAAGGCAGTGCTCCAGCATGGCCACAGTCAAATGACTAAAACAAGGAAAAGAATAAAAGAATATATATATATATATATATATATATATATATA
>NC_068981.1:113403471-113408685 GCF_001194135.2 Octopus bimaculoides | reverse complement strand
CGTTGCCAGTGCCCGTGGACTGGCTCATGTGCGAGTGACACATGAGGTTTTTCGAGCGAGATCGTTGCCAGTGCCCCTGGACTGGCTCTTGTGCGGGTGGCACATAAAAGACACCATTTCGAGCGTGGCCGTTTTCGTGCGGGTGACACGTAAAGGCACCCACTACACTCTCTGAGTGGTTGGCGTTAGGAAGGGCATCCAGCTGTAGAAACTCTGCCAAATTAGATTGGAGCCTGGTGTTGCCATCCGGTTTCACCAGTCCTCAGTCAAATCGTCCAACCCATGCTAGCATGGAAGGCGAACGTTAAACGATGATGATGATATATATATATACACATATATATATACTCATAACAAATACAATACAGTTTGAAGGTGAGGGTCCCATCCCAGAAATATGCAGATTTAGATAAACATATGCATTCACATAGGCATATAATGAACATAAATATAACTATTCATATACATATAGAAATACATGCAAATATATATTAATACACATTTAAACAGCTATATATGAATTCAAAACCTCTAACAAAATATCAGCTTATGTAGATAGATAGACTGATGAGTATATTGAGTTCTAACAACTGGTTATCAGTACTGCTGTGCCTGAACGAATATATATATATATATATCTTCTATTATATAAATGCGAGTGTATATGGTTATGTATGTGTGCTTAACCCAAAAAGGCTTTCAAACAGAGCAACCTCAAGAAAAATGAATTTGATTTTCAAATTTTGCATCCCACAGACATAGTTGATCATAAATAATAATAAAAAAATATAATTTGCTGTGAGAAACAACTCAACTTTTAGATCGACAACTCACCCACTCTGTATCTATCACCATCAAACTATCTCTCTCTATATATTTACCATATTCTTTGACACTCACCCTCTTTGTGTGTGTATTAATTCTAATGCACCTTTCATTTTGTTTAATACTTCATGTTCTAATGCTTGCTTTCATTTTATCAATATTTTCCTCGGTGGTGGTGGTTGTAGGATGTCCAGATGTTAGGTCATCTTCAAGACTCTCCCTTCCCCTTCTAAATTCAGCTGTTCACTTTTGCACCGTCAACAAAGCTGGAACATCATCCCCTAATATAGCAACCATGTCAGCATGAATGTCCTTGGGGACTAAACCCTTTCTCTGCAAGTACTTGATAACACCATGATGTCAAATTTTGTCCATTTTCAAGAGAAGTAATAACTAGTTACATTTGAAGTCTACTTTGAACAGTCCAATGTCAGTTTACCTGTACAGAAACAATGCAGTTATTAATATGAAGGGTTGGAATTAATGCATGCAATATTTCACAGCTCTAGTATCACTCCTTCATAGTCGGTCTACAAACTTTCTTACTCACCCTCATACACTTGTTCTGAAATACATAGAACAAAAGTAGGTACTCTTTCCTTCAATTTGACATTACTTATTACCCTAGTATTTCACCTCTACTCGATGAAGCTTTAATTTTTGCTAAATATTATTCTACATGCTAGATGTACTATTGTAGAGTTTGAGGAAAATTAGGGACTACAAAAGATAGACCAAACAATTTTGATATCACAGTAGGATCAAATGATTCTGTCCATGTCACTGATCTCTGTGGTATCTATTTGTAATACTGTAATACTGCAAGAATTATTTCCAAATTTGGAAGGTCTGTGTTGGGATGACACTTTGTTTATTATCCCTAGTAACAGTAAGATATACACTGAGAGAAAAAAGCTGAAAAAATTCTTTAAAAACTATAGTCTAGACATTATCTTTGAATACAACCTAAAGGTTGTGAACTTTTTCGATGTAACTTTGGACCTCAAATCAAGACTATTTTACCCATATTATAAACCAGTTGAGACTACAACTTGTGTACATCACATTTCAAATCATCCTACAGGTGTAATCAACTCATTAATAAACGGTGTCTCAAATAGAATATTACACTTCCCTGCTAATGAAAATATCTTTGACACCTACACTCAGCATTACAACAAAGCCTTAATAAAAGTGGGATTTAAACAAACCATTAGCTATTTCCCCATGTCTAGTAAAATTAGAGATCATATATAGAGTTGTAGGAACAAAAATATAAATGCATACAAAATACAAGTAGGTGCAATAGTAAAAATGACTGTAAAAGAGGTCCTAAACTTCAGAATAGGGAAAGTAAAAGTAAAAATAAAAATCATAACTATTATAATGTAGCTTCCCATAACATCAAATCAAACAAAGTAGACTGTACCATTGGTAGTAGTATTAATAATAATAATAATAATAATAATAATAAACTCTTCACAAAACAGAGCCTGAAATGGAGAGGCTGGCTGAGACTGTGTAAATGTACCCACCAGCATAGACTAGTCATTAGTGACTTTAGACTTCAGGCCAGAAGGGTGCCAATAAGAAGGCCAATCTGAAAAAGAAGGATTTAGCAGCTTCAGGATCCTCTGTATAATCAGAGATTTAGGGACACCCTAGTTGAGAAATTTGATGAAAAGGAGGAGGAACTACAGACTTGTAACATAGAGGTCAACTGGGAATTCCAATGAGACAGCTTGCTGAGTACCACAGACCAAATCTGCAGACAGTGTAAAGTCCTATCCAGACCAAGGGTGATGTGGTGGTGGAATGATGCTGTAGACAAGGCCTAATGGCAAAGAAACTAGCCTGGAAGTGTGGTAGTAGCAAGGAATTGTATCAGACAGCCAGAAGGGGAGCTAGGAGGCAGGTATATAAGTAGTTTACCAATGTTCTGTGACAAGAGGACCTGAAACTTGAAGTGTTTAGGATTGCAAGACAGCGTGTGGGAGAAAATTGTGATGTTAAGAGAGAAATATGTTTTCATAGCTGATGATTCACTTGCATTTAATGATTCTGCAAAGAAAGAGGCTTGAAGACACCATTACAAAAGACTGTTAAATGAAGAGAATGAATGGGAGAAGAAGAGTCTACCAAATGTTGACCCAACTGAGGGCCCAACCATCTGAATCAACAGTACTTTGGTAGATAAAGCAATTAAGGACATGAAGACAGGAAAAGTCCCCAGCCTGTCAGGAATCACTGCTGCGATGCTTAAAATATCCAGTGATGTAGGTTATGGTCTAATCACCTACATAGTTAACCAGGTGGTACATGAAAGAGTGATACCCAATAACTGGTGTAGCAGCACCATAGTCACAAAGGTAAAAATGGTGCTTTAGATAAAAATAATTACAGAGGCATTAAATTGTTGGGTCAGGCGATGAAGGTCATGGAGAGAGTCATAGCCCAACTAATTAGGGAGAGAGTTAGTCTAGATGAGACACAGTTTGGTTTTGTGCCAGGGAGAAACATCACTGATGCTATATTTCTGATAAGGCAACTGCAGGAGAAATACCTAGCCAAAGACAAACCTCTGTACCTGGCTTTTGTTGACATGGAGAGAGCCTTCGACAGAGTACCCTGATCCCTTATCTGGTGGTCAGTGAGGAAAATAGAAATAGAGATTGGTGAGAGCTGTACAAGCTATGTACAAGGATGCTGTCAGTAAGGTGAGGGTTGGCATCAAGTACAGTGAAAAATTCAGGGTACAAGTAGGGGTTCACCAAGGATTGGTCCTCGGCCCCCTCTTGATCATCATAGTCCTCCAGGTAATAACAAAGAAATTTAAAATGACTTATGCTGTTGAACTTGTTCTTATAGCTGAATCACTACCAGAACTAGAGAAGAAGTTTCAGGTGTAGAAGCAAGGTCTAGAATCGAAGAGCCTTAGAATTAACCTAGCAAAAACCAAAGTCTTAGTCAGTAGGAAAGCAGACAAATCACAAATCCCTTCAGGCAGATGGCCCTGCTCAATCTGTAGGAAAAGTGTAGATAGAAATTCCATCAGATGTACCCAGTGTAAGCTATATCATAGGAAGGTTAACAAGGAAACTAGTTTTTGTGTGTGGCAGATGCACAGATACAATTAACACTAAAAATGTACAGAAAATAGGGTCCATCAAATGTCAGAGGGGAAACTTTCTAGTTTGGTGATAACTTTCATTACCTAGGTGACCAAGTCAGTAGAATAAGAATATGTTGGTCAAAGTTCAGAGAGCTCCTACTTCTGTTGGTAACAAAGGGCCTCCCGCACAGAGTGAAAGGTAGATTGTATGATGCCTGTGTGTGAACAGCCATGCTACACAGTAGTGAAACATGGGCTGTGACTGCCAAGGACATACATAGGCTTGAAAGAAATGAAGCTAGTGTGCTTTGTTTGATGTCCAATGTCAGTTTGCATGTACAACAGCATGTAAACGTCTTGAGAGAAAAGTTGGGCATAAGAGGCATCAGATGTGGTATGCAAGAGAGACAACTGTGTTGGTATGGTCATGGAATGTATATGGATGTGAACAACTGCGTGAAGAAGTGCCAATCTCTGCCAGTGGAAGAGGGAGACTGGGGAAGACGTGGGACGAGATGGTGACGCATGATCTTTGAATGTAAGGCCTCACAGAGGCAATGACTAGTAATTGAGACCTTTGGTGATATGCTGTGCTTGAGAAGACTTGTCAAGTGAAATAGTGGCTGTTGTCAGTGTCATGTAACTGGTACTCATGTTGGTGGCTTGTAAAAAGCACCTTTCAAGCATTGGGACTTGTAAAGGCAATGTGACTGATGCCAGTGTCACATAACTAGCACCTATGCTGGTGGAATGTAAAAAGCACTTTTCTAGTGCTGGGCCTCATGGAGGCAATGGCAAATGATCAAAACCTTTAGCAATATGCTGTGTTTGAGAAGAAGACCCATCAAGCCAAGTGAAATTGTAGTCATGTCAGATACCGGTGTCATGCAATTGACACTCATGCCAGTGGCACGTAAAAGCACCCATTACATTCTCAGAGTGGTTGGCGTTAGGAAGGGCATCCAGCTGTAGAAACCATACTAAATCAGACTGAAGTCTGGTGCAGCCCCTCAGCTTACCAGCCCTGGTCAAACTGTCCAACCCAATGCTAGCATGGACAACGGATGTTTCAATGTTGATGATGATGATATATATATATCATCATCATCGTTTAACGTCCGCTTTCCATGCTAGCATGGGTTGGACGATTTGACTGAGGACTGGTGAAACCGGATGGCTACACCAGGCTCCAATCTGATTTGGCAGAGTTTCTACAGCTGGATGCCCTTCCTAACGCCAACCACTCTGAGAGTGTAGTGGGTGCTTTTACGTGCCAC
>NC_068981.1:113391077-113403014 GCF_001194135.2 Octopus bimaculoides | reverse complement strand
ATATATATATATATATATATATATATATATATATATATATATATATATGATGAATTTCTTTCCCTTTCCATCTACCAAGTCCACACACAAGGCTTTGGTCGATCTGAGGCTATAGTAAAAGGTGCCACAAATTGTGACTGAACCCAGAACTATGTGATTGGAAAGCAAACTTCTTACCACACAGCAATGCCTGTGAAAATAAAATAGAAATTTCATATCTAGAGTTCAGTAGGTCAGTATAGTTCTAAGATCTAAACAGGTTATGAGATCTATCAGGTATAAAAAGCCTGCACTTCTTTGATACATTACCACATGGTGTGGATTGTTTCACACTGCTCTACTTAATGGTGGAGCATGGCTGGTTGTTTCTTGCTCAATAGACTGGAGGATTATTACCTCATTTGGAAATGAATAAAAGTTGTCAACTAGGGTATCAGAACAATTTTAGCAAAGCTGTAATGGATTCTCACATGGAAAATTTTTACATACATCGCCCGGAAAAGTATTTTATTGCTTTAATTTGTTGCAACATCACATATTTATAGTGCATAGAAAAATGTAAATGCTCATGCCATTTTAAAAACAGGGGTCATGTAATGACATAACTGGAAATCCAGATATGGAAATTCAGTTATTTAGAAAGCTACCTGTTAGATTCCAGTTAGTTAGGCTCTTGTTGAGTATGGTTAATCTGTTTGTAAATAGTGTTAGTTTTAGTGTAAGATTTTTTTTAAATTTCATTTTGCATGTGTTCTATGTCATTGGATAGGCAAAAATCATTAGAGCCTTGGACAAAATACCTTGTGCTATTTAGTTATGATACTTCCATTTGTAAGTTCAAATCCCATTGAGGTCAGCTATGCCTTTTATCTTTTGGGGTTATTTTAATGACCCAGATATTGTGTCTACCAGGGGTTTGTACCAATCAAGTACTGGAGTTGATAAAACAACTAACCCCATTCCCTCAGAATTGCTGACCTAGTGACTTTAAATTAAAAACTATTATAATTTAATGGGAGGTATAGAAACTCAGTCTTGAGACAGTCAGTTCTGAGTTCGAATCTTGTTAGTCAATCTTGAGGTCAATAAAATAAGAAACAGGTAAATAGTAGGCTTTATCCAATCAAGTGTTTCTTCTCCCAGAATATGTAAACTATTTTAGAAAATGCTAGCAGAATTGTTAGAGCAGTATTTGCGAGCTCAAAATCCACCAAGCTCAGTTTTGTTTTTTATCATTTCAGGGTTGATAAAATGAGGCACCAGTTAAGTACTGAAGTCAATGGTATTAAATAACTCCATTGCTGGTCTTGTGCCTAAATTAGAAACAATTATTATTATTATCAAGACATTTCACAGTATTCAGTATTTTGATATTGATTGAAGCTATTGTGTTTACTGGGGGTTTGTACTGTCTGCCAAGTCACATCAAGGATCTCAGACAAACAGCACTTTATGCAATGTGTGTGCAGTTCCGAGTAATACCGATTTTTGCAATACACCTAGATTGTAGGATTTTCTAAAGTTTCTAGATGTTTCTTCAGGTTGGGTGGTATTGAATCCAATGCTCTAATGACAACAGGGACAATCTTTATGTTTGACTCCTGTAGCTACCACATCTTGGCAATCTCAATTCTCAGATCTCCATATTTATCAATCTTTTCTTTTTCTTTCATAATAATCTCTTGGAACTGCTATGTCAATTACTAGGCATGCTTGTTTGTCCTTCCTAAAGGTTACTATATCTAGCCTTCAGTTCTCTAACACCTTTTCTGTCTGGAAGTCAAAGTCCAAGAGGATTTTTGCCTTCCTCTTTATGTCCATTATGTTTTCAGGTGTATGTTGGTACCAAGCATCCATTACCTCATATTCATAACTCTAGCATAGTAGCCAGTGAAGGTTTTGGGCTATCTTGTTATGTCTGCCCTTGTACACTTTCTGTACAAGACTTTCACAAGCACTAACAATGTAAGTCATGTTTTCGACCCTCTTCCCACACATTCTGCAGAGGTTCATTTGCATTTGTGTGATATATATCCCTTTTCACTGAGTTGGTATTCAATGCCTGATTCTGGGCAGCAATGATTAAGCTTTCAGTCTTCTTTTTTAGATCACTCTTGTTGAACCACCTCCATTATGCTTCCTGCTCTTTTAGGTTGTTAGTTTTACGGTGGAACTTACCAGGTAATTTCATATGGAGTAGAGTTTCTTCTCTTTCATTGGCTATTCGTGATTGGAATTCATTAGCATTCTCAAGTCCATTTTTGGTAAATCCTTCTGCATTGGCTGTAGAAGGTCTTGTTTGCTATTCACTAAATATTCTGTCATGTTTCTTCTTTCACTGTTGATGCACTCCTGTATGCTAATCAGCCCATGTCCACTTTTACAGCTCTTCTTGTACAGCCTGTGTACATTTTAAATCACCCATTAAGAAAAGGTGGTTGAGACAAGATTAACTCTTTCTCAGCTCACAGTGCATGTTGACTTTGCACAAGACTACAGAAAATGGGATCAAGGCTATAACAAATAACAAAGATGAACAAAAATCTCCCTGGAAAATATTTCTTTTGACTGTTACCTTGGTTAAGAGCTGGTTGTTACAGAAAATACATGTTTTCCAACTAGGTAATCTGTTCTAAGTCAGTGCACATGCGTTCCCAGCTATTCCACACATGTTGAATGTTTCTAGAATCCACAAATGCGATGTCATAAGCTTTTTTAAAGTCTATCCAGGCCATGCACAAGTTATTTGGTACTGTTTGCAGTTCTTGATTACAACCTCGTCTATCACAAGGTGATCCTCGGTGCCCTTGGATCCTTTTCAGCATCCCTTTTGTTATACTGGAAGTAAATTGTTTTCTGCAAGGAACATATATATTTTACCTGTGAGGATGCCTGTTAACACTTTCCATAAGAGGTTAAGACAAGCAATGGGTTGGTAATTGCCAACCTCATTGCTCTTTGACCGATCTTTCATCAACAATGTTGTCTATGCCTCTACAATCCATTCTGGAACTGTACCATTCTGTAGGCAATTGTCTAATTGCAACACAATTCACTTGCGTATTGACCTAAACCACTTGAGCTAGTAACCTTGAATTCTGTCTGGTCTTTCTGCT
Organism: Octopus bimaculoides; assembly: GCF_001194135.2. NCBI lineage: Eukaryota > Metazoa > Mollusca > Cephalopoda > Octopoda > Octopodidae > Octopus > Octopus bimaculoides. The sequence continues at coordinate 113,399,898 of NC_068981.1, read as the reverse complement.
TTCAAGTTTGGCAGTTTTAATACCTGTGCAATTACATCTTCTGTTGTTATGTGAACATGGCACTTCTGGGTGATGGAGTTCGGATCTCATGGAATAAATCCACTCAGCACTGTGGTTGTGGGGAAACTTCTTGCCCCCTAATGTTATTCCAAAATTGGTGGGTTTACTCTGCTTCAGGTGTATTATCTTCTGTATCTCCTCCTAAGCTCTTAAAAAAAAACTGCCTCTGGTTATTTGAGAATAACCTGTTTTGCTGGAAGTGCAATATGCAATCAGTGTAGCACCTTTAATGTTTTCGCCTGCACATGTTTTGAACCCTTTCTTTTCTATTTCAAGATATGCCCTTGCACCTTTTTTTTTGGCATTTTCCCACTGCCCTTTGGACCATTTTTCTATGCAACTTAGATCTTTATACAAAGTTTTAATATCGCCTTCAATTCTCTGCTTCCACTATGGCTCCTTCTGTCTGCTTCCCTCTCTTTCTTTCCAACCAGTTCATCTACTAAAATTGAAGTGGATCTAATCAAGTCCCTTGTTTCCATTAGATTTTTTGTTAGAATGTTTTTTAGAACCTCACCAACTTTTTGGGTCATGTGTTTCACATCATTACTGTCGAAGCTTCTCAAATTCACTAGATTGGTCCCTGTTCTTGTAACCATTAGGTCCTTGAGTCTTATCATGAGGTTTCTCTGTTCTTCAGTCATATCCTCTTGTAATACAAGGTTCTCCACATTATATTGATCGGCTGGCCTCTCCTCTACTACAACTCCACCTTGCCTATGCATTCACTGATCTTCACCAATATTATCCTCCTCAAAGTTATTACCACTACAGAAGATTTTTCCTGATTGTCTGAATCTGAGCTTCATTAAGAAAGCCTCTATTCCAAATTATTCTTATTTGATTCATGAGCCCATTTTTAGTAATCTGGAATATACCCAGCTGGTTCAAAAATTCTAATGATTATTATTGTTATTATTATTATTTAAGATGTCACTCAGTATCCAATATTGTGATGTTGTTGATTGAAGATATTGTATCTACTGGGGTTTTTTACTGTTTGTCAAGTCACAACAAGGATCTCAGACAGACTACTTTACATAATATGCATGCAATTCCAAGTAATGCCGATTTTTGCAATGCACCTAGATTGTAGGGTATTTCTAAAGTTTCCAGATGTTTCTTCAGGTTGGGTGGTATTGAACCCACTGCTCTGATGACAATAGGGACAACCTTCATGTTTGACACTCATAACCACTACATCTTGGCGATCTCAATTCTCAGGGCTCCATATTTATCAATCTTTTCTCTTTCTTTCATGATGATATATTGATCTCCTGGTATTGCCATGTTGATTATTAAACATGTTTGTTTGTCCCTCCTAAAGGTTACTATGTCCAGCCTTCAGTGCTTTAACACCTTGTCTGTCTGGAAGTCCCAGACGATTTATGCCTTCCCCTTTACATCCATTACCTTTTCTTATTTTTTTATTGCTCACAAGGGGCTAAACATAGAGGGGACAAACAAGGACAGACAAAAGGATTAAGTCGATTACATTGACTGCAGTGCATAACTGGTACTTAATTTATTGACCCTGAAAGAATGAAAGGCAAAGTCGACCTTGGCAGAATTTGAACTCAGAACGTAACAGCAGACGAAATACTGCTAAGCATTTTGCCCGGCGTGCTAACGTTTCTGCCAGCTCACTGCCTTTTCTGGTGTATGTTGGTACTAAGCACCTGTTACCTCATAACCATACCTCCAACATAGTAGCCAGTGAAGGTTTTGGGCTACCTTGTCATGTCTGTGCTTGTACTCTTTCTGCACATGACTTTCACAAGCACTAACAATGTAAGTCACACTTTCAAACCTCTTCCCACACATTCTGCAAAGGTTCATTGCACTTGTGTGCTATACATCCCTTTTCACTGAGTTGGTATTCAATGCCTGATTCTGGGCAGCGATGATTAGGCTTTCAGTTTTCTTTTTTAGGTCACCCTTGCTGAGCCACCACATTATTGTTGTTTTTGTTGTTGTTGTTGTTATTGTTGTTGTGAAGATGTGTGGCCTAGTGGTTTGGGTGTTGCTCTAACAATCACAGATTGTGGGTTCAATTCCTGCACTGAGCCATGCATTGTATTCTTGACCAAACCACTTCATTTCACATTGCTCTGTACAGACAAGATCTATTTGAAAGTGGAAGTGAGCTAATGTACAGCACATGCATTTGATTACTATACAGAAATCATTTGTGCATATTTCATGTTCAACAGAAGAGACCATCATCATCATCATCATTATTATTGTTGTTGTTGTTTTTGTTTGGGAAACAGAATTTACAAAATTTCAAAAAATCCATTGCAATATCTCATGTCTTTAATTCTTTCTGAGTCAATAAAATAATCCTTTCTACTATAGGCACAGGGCCTAAAATTTGGTGGGAGGTAGTTAGTTGATTATATTGTTCCCAGTGCTCAACTGGAATTTATTTTATCAACCCTAAAAATGAAAAGCAAAATCAACCTTTGCAGAATTTGAACTCAGACTGTAAGGATGGACAAAATACTGCAAAGCATGTTGTCTGGGTCACTAGCAATTCTACTGGCTTGCCATCAAATCTCACCCCAAGCTGTGAATGAATGGCCTTGTGACTGTGTTTTAAAAACACATTGCCAATACCATTATTTTATCATTAAAATGTAAATTGCAACAGACTTTACAATCTAAAATCTCACTTTGTTGCTTATTTTTCTGGTCAGTTACTACTAATACAAGTGGAATCAAGGTAAAGTTGTTTCTAATATTGAGATATTCATCACATAACATTGTTTGGGCCTGTCTTGTTCTCCATCTTTGTGTATCTATATGTGTATGTGCATGTATATTTGAGTATTTTCCTATATAATGACATATTTTGTAAAAAAATAAATGGCAATCATTTCAGACAACAAAACTGATGCAACCATCATCATGGAAATTGACCAATGGCCCAGATTTGTGGCCTGCTAACCAAAGCACAATATATATACATTTCAGTATTTTAAATGCTAAAATGCTGATTGTAGATGTTATGAACTGTCAGGGCTAATGAGTGAATAGAATATCAATATTGCACGTGCATAATATCACAGTATAAAAAATTGCAATAGTGATTCAGAAGGGTTCTGGGATCTTTTCTCTTTGGTTGCCAATATTCAATCTCTTCAATTCTTGCTTGAATTGATTTCATATTCGGTGCAATGATATAGTTTTATATGCTAATCACTGCTTTCATTTTCGCAATAAATCAATAAATTAAGAGTTATTAGCTTTTAATGTTTGCAAAATTTTGAGTTATTTCAGCCAATCATAAGCCATAGACACATTCATGCCTGTCTCCATAGTAGCAAAGCCAAGCATAAGAACTCTTTTGTCTGTGAGAAAGCATATGTTGACAAATGATTTCCACTCATTGATGTGCTAAAAATAAGTCAAATAGGCCTTAAATCACACACCAAAACATTTTTTTATTTTATTTTTGGATAATCACATAAATTGTGTAGAATAAAAATTTTCAAAAATTCTCTGAAAATTCCAAAAAATAAAAAAGTTATGAGGGGTTATAAAGTAGAATTTGATTTGTTTACACACAAAATGAGAGCTTCCAAATCCTGTTTTCTAAGTGGGTGAAAATTATAAAACTTTAAACCTCTAACCTTTTTATAAGATTTTTCAATAAAAAGTGAAATATCTCCTGAGATTCAGCTTGGAAAACTACATTAATGGAGTAAATTTTAAAATTTTCAATAAATTTGAACTTTCAAACTTTGGCAGTCAAACTGAAAAGATCCAGATTCTGCATTAAAGCTTCTGACTAAACAACAAATCGGTACCAATGGCCAATGTAGAATGCATGAAGCTTTTATATTGTGGATTACTCCATACAGAAATGAAAAAGATACCGAAGAAAAAATCCACTGTTGATACAGAGTGAACCTTTTTATAAAGAAATCAGTATTATTTTACAAAATAACTTCATTTAAAACACATCCTATGTTTGGTGCTATGTGCAATTAAATTTTGATCAAATTGCTACAGGTAAACGAGCCCATTTTAAAGAAGAGATCCTAAAGAAGTGATAAGCTTTGTGAAGCATAGGTTGCCTCTTGAGTTGGATAATTAGTTGTGTTATTACCCTGCTGGGAACTACTTGATGTAGGATAACTTGGTAAATTGAAAGAAAAAAAAATTATCAATAATACTTTATTTGTTTAAAAACATACTTTTGTTCATTTCCATAACTTAAGCCTACTGTGATTAATAGAAACATTATCATTGGCATCATCATAATTATCCTCTTTGCGGTTATATATAACATTTTTTCATAATCATTCTTTTTTTGTTGTTTTGTTTTATTTTTCCAGAACACCGAAATGCAGTTTCTTCGGTTTGATGGTTCAGTGAAGGAATGCTGGTTTTATCATGACAACAGTTTTGATGACCATGACAAAGGCAAAAATGAAAGCCATACATATACAACTTTCAACACACCATACCACCAGCCTGGAAATAAGCCTGATCACAATTCCCAACATGAGCATCATCATAAACATCATCACATACCCCATCATAAATCACATCACAAAGTTCACCATAAACCACATCACAAAGTTCATCATAAATCACATCACAAGGCTCACCATAAACCACATCACAAACATCATGTCTTTAAAAAAAACCATAAACATTATAAGAAAAATCACAAAACCCATAGAAGACACTTTAGAAAAAACAAAAAGAACACATATTATGGAGTTTAACTTTATATACACATACAACACACAAACATACCTACTGACATATATATACATATACATACACGCATGCACATACGTACATACATTGATTGATTAATTGATTGATTGATTGACTGGGTGATAAGATGCAAGAATAAGCATCGAATAGATATACACAGAATTATAGTTTGGGTTGGTCACATTCTTAAACTCCATTTTCCTAATTAGGATAAAGTCTAGCAGAATAAGAGTTGGCTATAAAATATACACTGTTCAAGTGAGTAAAAAACTGACAGACAGTATTTCATTTATATAAGGTTTTGGCAATGTTAAGTCATTATAAGAAGAATGAATGAAAAAAACTTAGTTGAGATGTACTCCACTTCTATATTTCGTTCCAGCTTACTTTTCTCTTAGTTATATGCTCCTCCCATCTTATCAGCCCTCCTTTCTGAAAACATTAAATCAAATGGAGCCATTTTCTCTCTGCTTCCCTTGCCTTGACAGTGTTACTAACAAGTCTGCAATTGCTCTACTTCATATTTGTGATCTGAACCGATCTGAGCCAAATCCAAGTCTCTTTTGATCAATTTGCATGGTACCCATCATATTTCAGTGTTTAAGTGAAGACAGGATGTCATCAGTTTCTACTTCTACTTTCCTGGCTGTTTTTTTACGTCTAGTTAATTATTCCTGATTTCTATATCCTTCGACTCTTTTAGCATCATCACTGTTCATATCTTCCCTGCTTTAAAAGTTTTGATAATTGGTATCAGTGGTAATTGCAGTGAGCTCCTTTTATAATAAAGAGCTAAGCTATTCATTATCCATGGTATATCTAACCATTTCCTAATAAACATATGGCACTTTTGCTCAATGACTTGAACCTGTGATGGTGCCACCTCGTATACTAATAGTGGCCACAAAAAGTGTGGATGTAAGCCAAATTTTAGACACTTTCTTGGTAACTTTGAACCATCAATTACTTTTATTTCATCATCGATTTGCTTCATAGTCTGCATCCTGTGACTTCTGTTTGACAATGTTCCACCATATGCACACCCCAGTCTTGTTTGTTGATGTTCTCTCTTTTCTGTTATTTTAAATTTCACTTCTTTCTGCACTCCCCTAATAAATGTCAGATTGTGTGACTTTGCTCTGAACCACATTTTTGACCACTTTATCTGCTCATCTAGCCTTGACAGGGGATTCTGCATGATCATGCATATGGGCCATTTGTTCTGAAAATTCTGTCACTTTCAAAATCATGTCCATGACCAGAGTAAACCACATAACAGATATTGAGCAGCCAGCAGTAATACCAGTCTCCAGACAGTGCCAGCCAGTTATGAAGTTACCAGATGTAAATCTCATCTCAAAGCTGTAATATTATTTCTTCATTAATTTTGTCATCTTCTCCAATATATTATATATCAAATAGAAGTCAGTTCTCATTCCTAATTTATATTTCAGGACATCCACAAGAAAATTGAAGTAAAGCATCCAGAATTTTTGTCAGCTAACAAAATTGGAAATCTATATAACTTGAGTATTGACTTTTATAGTAACTATAACACATCTTCCTCCACACTCAAACATATCAATTCCATATGTCTTGATATTGTTACTAAGCTTAGTCTAGATGAGAAGGCCAAATTCTTTGAGCGTGGAGGAAGATGTGCTCTTATAGTTATTACAGAGCTCTTAACAGATCTAGTTACTATAAAAGTCAATACTCAAGTTATATAGATTTCCAGTTTTGTTAGCTGACAAAAATTCTGGATGCTTTACTTCAATTTTCTTGTGGATGCCCACAACACATTAATATTAAGGGCAATAAACCTAGATGTGAATACTAGTCTACAGTCAGACTTAACTGCTCATCTAAATCAGATGAAGAGAGAATTAGTAAAAAAATAGATAGAATAACCCTTATACTTAAATTTAAACTTACACTTAGCTTATGATCTGACATGACAAAAGTTATAATATGGTGTTGGAAATTTGGAGATAAGATGCTTGCTAAATTTTTGCAATTGGATATTTCTTACTAATATTCTATTACAACCATTCTCCTCAATAAGGCCCTTCTCTTCACAATAAATAACTCCTACTTGTCTAGATCAGAAGAATGTTAATCCTATTATAATACTAACTCTTCCTTGACAAGAGCAGAAGAACATTAATTCCATTGTAATATTGAAGTTATTGTGCCGCTCCAATAGTGATAAGCACAGTAACTTCAATACTTACAGTGGGATCAAGTGACTCTGCCTTAGTCAACCATCTAGTTGGTATACATATATCTGCTATATCAGCTTAAATGCAGCTTTTCGGAATTAGGGGCACTATATAGGGACAACACTCTGTTCTCCATCCATAAATAGCAAAGTAGAATTAGAAAGATATTTAATTCTTTAAAAAGTAGCAGCTACATATTAGCAAACATTAGCAAACTTCCTTGACGTCTCTTTAGACAGGCTACTACAAACCAAATGAAAATTGAAAATCCGTTAATCAGAGCTCAAACCATCTTTGAGTTGTGGTTAAATCTATTATTATGACTATCTCACATAGAATTTCCAAGTTATTGATGAACAAGAAAATCTCACAGTGTGTGAGAGGCTGGCTAAGCTGAGAAGATTGTATTCATCCTTAATAGTCTGGGCAATTGTGTAACCACTCTATAAAAAAAAGGTAAACAATATTGAACTTGCTATGGATAACAGGTTAGATAGCTGCAACTATACTGGTAACATAGGCATAGATAATAGCAGTTATAGTATCAACAGCAAGGCTTACAACACTACATAAACTAAGAATAAAATATTTACCAAATGTGATCTTCAAGACATACCCAAACCAAGAAATATTTTTTTTACTGTTTCTTTTGGAAAACCAACGAATCATAGGGGAGATATTAAACTTAAGCATGGTCGACCTAAAGGTCAACATAACTTACACTGGGGAGATGACTCTATTAATGATGCTCCAGATGATATAGTCCACCATAGTAGAGACAGCAGTAATCACAGTAACAGATTATGTAAACAGAAAATCTTCAGGTATAATCACTATTTTCTTCCATGTCTTAGATAAGCACTTTCCTCCCTATAGCATTATAATATTTTTGACAGATTCACTGTTAAGCTATCACACTCAAAATTTCTGAAGTAGGCATTCTACCTAACTAAAATAAATAATAGAAAATTTGATAATTATATTGATAATCCAAACAATAATTATAGTATTAGCAACTCAACCTTAACCTACCTGTATAGTAATACTGTCTGGGATAACAATGTAAACAATGCCAGGGCTGATTTCCCCAACAACAACACAAGCTTATATCATGCAACCCACAATAACTACCTGTTACTACAAATATAAAGACTGCTGTGCCTTGAAAAACAACTGCCTTTGAAAACGTGGTACAAAAATGTTTAATCTGAAAACTGGATAATGTGTACCACTATACTGGTGCTATGGTGGATGAATTTAAGTTGACATAAAGAACTCATGTTAGTTCCTTTAAATATAGGTAAAAGGAACAGAACACTTCTTTAGCTGCACTAATATAGCAACTGATTTATAGGAATATTAATTATTCAATTTCCTGGCTGGTGATACAAACTACTTTTCTGAATGATGATGGGGAAGAGGATGCAATTTTTTTCTGCCACGGACTGCCTATTTAGAATTCATGTTTATACTGAGGAATGGTATTGTAACACTTGAAATTTGTATATATATGTGTGTGTACATGCCTATAAATGTATGTTGTTTTGTGCATGGATATGTATATGTGTCTATTCTTGCCTATATGCATGCAAACACATATATATGCCTGTGTAGGCATATATGGGTGATTGTTTCTATCTACAAGAGAGAGTATGCATGTATACACACACATGTGCTCACACACACACACACACACATATTACACGAGTATGTATATATGGGCATGTGTATGTGTGTATGTATAGATGTGTGTTTATGTTTGTGTGTGTGCGTGTATATATATATATATATATATATATATATAT
>NC_068981.1:113385033-113390977 GCF_001194135.2 Octopus bimaculoides | reverse complement strand
ATATTAGCCCTTGTGGCCAATAAAACGAATTAATTATTATTATTATTCTTTCACACCAGCAGCCAGAGTGTTGCTGTTTCGCGGTATAATCGCCCATCCCACCCCATTACCTAAACCGGAAGTCTTTATCCCCTGACTTTTATTTGATGTCTTTCCCCTGAACAGCTTCAATGGTTTAAATACTCCCCTGTCCCTACTTAGTGTTTATCTCCTATGGAAGGAAGTGATTATGTAGCACATAAAATGATGATGTAGTGTATGCAGGTTGAAAGCTGTTGTATGTTTAAGAGTTCTGCCAAATGCGACCTTTCTTTTCAGATACATGATGCTGTTTTCCCCCATCCCAGGGTCTCACTGGCCCACACCCTCGGAATTGGCACACTTAATGTTGGCACATTGAAAAGTAGGTCTGGTGAGATTGTTGAGATGCTTGAACAGAGACATATAGAATTGTGCTGCATCTAAGAAGGTGGAGAGGAAGTTCTGCTAGGTTCCTCACAGGCGAAGAACATAGGTATAAGATTTTCTGGGTAAGGAACACTGATGGGGTTGGGGACATGAGTATACTTCTTGCAGAGAAATGGGTTGATAAGGTAATCGAAATAGCCAGAGTCTGTGATAGAATACTTAAGCAGAAACATGGATTAGCAACTATTCACTCAGCCAGGGCTACCTAATGAAATATGTAAAAACACAAATGTGTTACGGTTCACTATAGCTGTTTCAATTTGATTTTCATTATGAGCAACTTAATTACCTCATGAAAAATCAAGTAAATATAAATTTAAATCTTAAATTTAACATTTAAAATTTGGCTCATAGTGAATATATTTTTTGATTCCCTCATCTTGGTGACAATTGGAGAATGAATTTACAAATCAAAGCTAGACTTTATATGGAATAATGAATTATAAACCTGTCAAGAAACTAGGTTATTGAAAAGCCATTAATAAGTGGTCAGAGGAACAGATATGAAATACACTAACATCGGTGCTATTTTCCAGATAAATATAATCCAACCACAGTCATTTAGTGATAACATACTTTCAGATACGTACATAAACAATTCACATACACAAGACCCATTTTATGATACCCTCTTGCAGACTACCTCATCGTTGAATGACAGGGACCTTCTCTTTGTGGCTGGTGACTTCAACAGGCATGTTGGACAACATGCAGGGAGCTTCCATGGTGTACATGGTGGCTATGGATTTGGTTCCTGCAATAAGGAAGGAATCAGGCTGCTGGAGTTCTGTGATGCAAATGATCTTATGGTCTGTAATACTAACTTCAAGAAACCTGCAAGTCGACTATTCACCTACCGTTCTGGTGGACACACTAGTCAGATTGACTACATTCTTGCCAGGAAACAGGAAAGATGGTTACCTATAAATACCAAAACCTTCTCAGGTGAAAAACGCACCCCACAGGTTAGTAGTTAGTGGCCTCAGGATCAGGGCTAAATGGATGCCCATTAGATGATCAGCATGGAAAAGAAAAGTCTGGAAGCTTAAGGATCCTGTGAATGGACTGAGATTTAGAGATGTGTTACTCGAAGCTTCTGACGAAAAAGAGGTGGATATATAATATGGAAGACAACTGGAGGTTCCTATGAGACAACCTGACCAGATTTGTGGATGGTGCAAAGTCCCCTCTCAACCTAAGGTAATGTGGTGGTGGAATAATGTAGTTGACAGGGCCATTAGGGAAAAGAAACAGGAATGGAAGGACTGGAAGAACGGTGGTAGCAGGGAACTGTACAGATTGCCAGAAGGGAAGCTAGGAGGCAGGTTTACTTAGCAAAATGGAGAGCAGATAAGAAAATATTTACCAACGTTCTGCATCTTGTAAACCAAAGACTTGAAGTGCTTCATGTTGCAAGACAGTGTGTGAGACAGTCGTGATGTCATGGATAATGGCTCACTTGCATTTAATGAGGCTGCAAAGAGAGAGAGGTTGCTAAATGAAGAGATTGAATGGAAGAAAGAGAGTCTGCCAAATGTCAACCCAAGAGAAGGATCAGCAATCTGAATTGACAGTACCTTGGCAGATAAAGCAATTAAGGGTATGAAGACAAGGAAAGCCCCTGGCCCATCAGGAATTGCTGCAAAGATGCTTAAAATATCTGGCGGTGTAGGCTATAATCTAGTCACCTATATAGTCAGTCAGGTGATACATGAAAGAGTCATACCCAATGACTGGTGTAGCAGCACCATAGTCAACTGCTACAAAGGTAAAGGTGAGGCATTAGATACGAATAATTACAGAGGTATCAAATTGTTGGATCAGGTGATGGAAGTCATGGAGAGGGTCATAGCCCAACTAATCAGGGAGAGAGTCAGTTTAGATGAGATGCAGTTTAGGTGTGTTCCAGGAAGAAGCACCACTGATGCTATATTTCTGGTAAAACAGCTGCAGGAGAAATACCTGTCTTTGGCTTTCATCTTTCATTGACCCTTTGATAGGGTCCCCTGGTCCCTCATCTGGTGGTCAATGCAGAAACTAGGGATTGATGAGTGGTTAGTGAGAACTGTACAAGCCATGTACAGGGATGCTGTCAGTAAGGTGAGGGTTGGCAACAAGTATAGTGAAGAATTCCGGGTAGGGGAAGGTGTCTACCAAAGATCAGTCCTCAGCCCCCCTCTTATTCATCATAGTCCTTCAGGCAATAACAGAGGAATTCAAGACAGGGTGCCCCTGGGAGCTTCTCTATGCTGATGACCTTGCTCTAATAGCTGAGTCAGAGGAGAAGTTTCAGGTGTGGAAGCAAGGACTAGAATCAATAGGCTTAAAGTTAACCTAGCAGAAACCAAAGTCTTAGTAAGTAGGAAGGCAGACAAATCACAAATCCCTTTAAGTAGATGGCCCTGCTCGATCTGTAAAAAAGGCATAAGTAGGAACTCCATAAGATGTACCCAGTGTAGGCTATGGACACATAAGAGATGCAGCAATATCAAAGGAAGGTTAACTGGGATGATAGTTTTTATGTGTGACAGATGCACAGGGGTAATAAGCACTGAAAATGTGCAGAAAACAGCTTCTATCACATTCCAGGTGGGAAAACTACAAGTAGTTGATAGCTTCCGTTACCTAGGTAACCAAGTCAGTAGCGGGGATGGATGCTCTAATAGCATAGCTGCTAAAATAAGAATAGCCTGAGAAAAGTTCAGAGAGCTCCTACCTCTTCTGGTAACAAAGAGTTTCTTGCTTAGTGGAAAAGGTAGACTGTATGACACATGTGTGAACAGCCATACTACATGGCAGTGAAACATGGACTGTGACTGCTGAGGACATGTGTAAGCTTGCAAGAAATGAAGCTAGTATGCTCTGCTGGATGTGTATGCACACTGACATTACACATCCAGCAGAGAATGTAATGTTGAGAAGACCTATTGAGTCAAGTGAAATCATTGCTGTGGCCGATGCCAGTACCACCTGACTGGCACCCATGCTGGTGGCACATAAGAAACACCACTCGAGTGTGGTGGATGCCAGTCCCACTGAACTGGCTCCCATGCTGGTGGCATGTAAAAAGCACCATATAAGCATGGTCAATGCAAGTGCTGCCTGACTGACTCCTGTGCTGGTGGCATGTAAAAAGCACCATATAAGCATGGTCAATGCTAGTGCTGCCTGACTGGCCCTGTGCCGATGGCAGATAAAAATCACTCTTGGAGGGGTTGGCATTAAGAAGGGTATCCAGCTGTAGAAACCTTGCCTGATCAGATTGGAGTCTGATACAGCCTCCTGGTTTGCCAGTCGTCAGTCAAACCATCCAACCCATGCCAGCATGGAAAGTGGACATTAAACGATGATGATGATGATGATGATGTGTGTGTGTGTATGTATCTGTGTATATATGCATACATATATATATTTATTTCCATTTTTATTTTACTTTATCTTTTGTGTTTGTATAATTTTATGGCTTGTGTATATGAATTGTTTATATATGTATCTGAAAGTATGTTATCACTAAATGACTCTGGTTTGTCTGGAAAATGGCACTGATGTTAGTGTATTTCATATCTGTTCCTCTGACCACCTATTAATGGCTTTTCAATAACCTAGTTTGTTGACAGGTTTATAATTCCTTATTCCATATAAGGTCTAGCTTTGATTTGTAAATTCATTCTCTAATCATCACCAAAATGAGAAAATCAAAAAATATATTCACTAGGAGCTAAATTTTAAATGTTAAATTTAAGATTTAAAATTATATTTACCTGGTTTTTCATGAGGTAATTGAGTTGCTCATAATAAAAATAAATCTGAAACAGCTATAGTGAACCTTAGCACATTTGTGTTTTTACATATTTCATACCATACCAGGAACCTTCCCTATGTTGGGTTTGGGACTTAAAGTGGAAGGTGAAACTACATACTGGAGTATGTCTGTATGTGATTTTACATAAACATGTATAATGATATCAATGAGTATATTGATCTGTCCATGTGCACACATATGTATGTAAGTGGTAAGACAAGTCCATATATATATTAATATATGCATGAGTGTCCATATATAGTGTTGATACATGGATATGCTATTCTCAACCCTAACTTCATGTCCTTATTATTGAAATACTTTGATTCAATTGGATCCTGCAAATAATATATATGGTGGTTGTCTAATCCTTATGCAGAGTTTGACCACCTCCTGTACTTACACCTTAGAACCATCATGGCATCTGATGTGGCTTTTTAAACCAGACAATGTTTTGAAAAGACACCAACATAGACTGCATATCTGATTTGGACCACCAAGAGCTGCAGTTAAGTTATGATCTTTGTGGATCTTACAATGTCTTTTGAGGCCTCCATTAGATTTGCAGACCTTCTGGCATACATTGCATTAAAAGGTGTGTACAGACATATAGGCAGAATAGTTGGTAGAGATTCGTTTTCCATGGGTTTGCAAATGAGATTTGAGCCCAGCAAAAGAAAGGCATGGTCTGTCACGAACTGTGCACACAAAAAGGTCATTGCCATTCACCTTCTTGATCTTAACATACTTCTTTAAATTTCTCTTGAGTGTTGCATGCATTATCCTGGCCTCTTCAAACGCTTTCACTCCTCTCCACATTTTTGTTTGCTATCCAGCTTGATACAAAGCAAGGGTTTCTTTGTCCTCTGGATCCATTCCAAGTGACTTCATGGTAGTCCTTATGCCGTCCTTAAAAATATTTTAGGTTTACACCGATAGCGTTTCCTCTCTGCAAGCTCAACATAAAACAACTGTTTAGGTGTGTGTTCATCTACCATTCGAACAATATGGCCACACCATCTCATTTGGCTTTTCAAAATCATAGCTTTAATTCAGGTGATGCCTGAAGATGCAAGGATATCTGTGTTTGGAAAAACCTAAGAGACTTACAACAGGACAAATGCATTACTATCAAAGAAGCTGACAAAGGTAGTACTGTAGTCCTAATGAACACAGATTTTTACAAACACCTAGCACTCTCCTTACTAAACGACAACTCCTTGTATGAAATTATCACCAACTATAATCGAGGAAAGCAAGCTTGCTTTCCTCAATTCAACATGTTGTGAGTTTATAGTGATATATATCGTATGCGGTGATTGACGATTTAAAGTCTATTTCTCAGCATATTGGCATAGAAATTTTTGTTTTGCCCTTATTTATAATTCTTTATAATTTTTACTTTAAAAGGTATTTTAATATGCTGGCCATTTGGTGAAATATTTTGAAAACATTTTATCCTAGGAGGGGCTGTGTGGTAAGTAGGTTCCTTACGAACCACATGGTTCCGGGTTCAGTCCGACTGCCTGACACCTTGGGCACCTTGCCGGCCTAAGCCGTGTGAGTGGATTTGGTAGATGGAAACTGAAAGAAGCCCGTCGTATATATGTATATATATATGTGTGTGTGTGTGTGTGTGTGTGTGTATATATATGTGTGTGTGTGTGTGTTTGT
>NC_068981.1:113383366-113384403 GCF_001194135.2 Octopus bimaculoides | reverse complement strand
TATTGATAGAAATGGTAAGACAACAAAAGAATGAAAGAGACCTCGATATTATGTAAATAGAGGAATCTGTCTGTAAATATAATATGTGGCAATTATTCGGTAGCCATGATAAAACTCCGAGTTTCGGATGTCGGGGCGGAAACCCACGCCCGCATCTCTTCAGTTATCGGGCCATCGAAAAGAAGGCTATGAAAATGACCGTTAAACAAAGGAAAATTACTGTGATTGACCGTTATTAAGACAAAAGAGCTATTAGAATGACCGCTAAGTAAGGGGAGCGAGTAAAGGTAAGGGAGTAAAAATGTTCACAGTAATCACGTAAGCGGGCATGTCCATACATACACATGCGCGCCCGCACACCCACGTACATGCGCCTATATGTACAGTGGTGGGAAATAAATATTCGTACATGTCAAAATTATTTATTTAATTTCTAATGAACATAAATGGGATATACTAATACTATATTTGCATACACATGCATAAACTAAGAATATGCATAAGAAACTAATAAATTATGGTAACTAATGAATTTATATACAATTATAAATATTTACGGGTGAAAAAAGTATTCGTACAGAATAAATTTATGAGTTTCTATGCCACAAAATACTGTTAAAATATTTTTTTTTATATTAGAACTTTCTCGTTTGTTCCAATAATCGTATCAGTAGTCATTTTTAAGTGTCAAAACGCTAGATTCTTCATTCAGCACTGAGACAACATAATGTCGTAATAATGGCGAAAAGTAAAGAACTCGCAAATTCAGTGAAAAACTTAATTATTGAACAGTGAAAAGCAGGTAAAAGTTACAGGAAAATATCAGAGACCCTTTGTATTCAATTTTCTACCATATCTTCATTTATCCAAAGATATAAAAAATAGGGAACTGCTGAAAATAGAATAAGATCCGTGCACCACGCACGATTTCCCCTAGATCTTTAAAGAAAAATGAAGCGAAGAATCGAAAAGAACGCAATGATCAGGGACTAGTGTTACACTACGAACAATCAGCATGTTCAGAATGAACTGAAGTC
>NC_068981.1:113363988-113380188 GCF_001194135.2 Octopus bimaculoides | reverse complement strand
GCCACAAAATTTCTGATTTTTGTGAATTCTTTGATAAATATAATTTCATCAATCATCTAACTTATATGAACCCATTAGATTTCAAAATAGAAAGTGTTTCTTGGAAAAAGGAAAAGTATCTTAATGTGTGAAAAACAGTAAAAATCACGAAATTTTCATTTGCAAAATTTTTCTGTTTTTCATGCTCATTTGCAACTTTTTTGTAACTTTCTGTTCTGCCACAAGTTTTGTGATTTCAGTGAACACTTTGATAAATATAATCTTCTCATCAATCATCTAACTTATATTAACCCATTAGATTTCAAAATGAAAAGTGCTTTTCTCAAATATGAAAAGTATCTTAATGTGTGAAAAGACACGAAAATATCACGAAATTTTCATTTGCAAAATATTTTTGTTTTTCATGCTTATTTGCAGCATTTTCTTACTTTCTGTTTTGCCATAAATGTTCTGATTTCAGTGAACTCTTTGATAAATATAATCTCCTAATCAATCATCTAACTTATATCAACCAATTAGATTTCAAAATGAAAAGTATCTTAATGTGTGAAAAGACAGGAAAATATCACGAAATTTTCATTTGCAAAATCTTTCTGTTTTTCATGCTCATTTGCAACTTCTTGTGACTTTCTGTTTTGCCACAAATTTTCTGATTTCAGTGAACTCTGATAAATATAATCTCCTCATCAATCATCTAACTTATATTAACCCATTAGATTTCAAAATGAAAAGTGTTTCTTGCAAAAATGAAAAGTATTTTAATGTGTAAAAAGACAAGGAAAAAACACGAAATTTTCATTTTCAAAATCTTTCTGTTTTTCATACTTATTTGCAACTTTTTGTGCCTTTCTGCTTTGCCACAAATTTTGTGATTTCAGTGAACTCTTTGATAAATATAATCTTCTCATCAATCATCTAACTTATATTAACCCATTAGATTTCAAAATGAAAAGTGTTTCTTGCAAATCTGAAAAGTATCTTAAAGTGTGAAAAGACACGAAAAAAACCACGAAATTTTTATTTGCAAAATTTTTCTGTTTTTCATGCTGATTTGCAGCTGTTTTGAGTGTCTGTTTTGCTACAAATTTTGTGATTTCAGTGAACTCATCTATTTATAATGTTACATGCCTTTTGTAACATTTAAAGTTGTTGGATTTATTCCAGTTTATAAGATTTTTTTTCATTGTGTTTATATTTTGCATTTGTTATATAATATCTAAAAAAGATTTTTCTAAATTATTCAACAACGTTTCTGTTTTCTTGCTATAAATAGTATCTCTACTTGATTATTCTGTCCGTCTATTGTATTTGAAAGTTTATTCTAAATGCTTAACTAATCTTATCTTATATATAATAAAATGCAGTGTGTTTCTCATCACTTACAATGGACAATAGAAACTAAAACAACGGATTGGAGATGCTAAAAGCAGGTGAAAATCGTTGGGATTTTAATCAGAATGAAACTAAATTTTTATCATAAATTTCTTTTATCAATTTCACGAGCACATAAATATATATGAATTTAAATATTAAACGTTTTTGTTTTTAAAAGTATTTCTGCTCACATAACATTTATCAATTATATATATATTCTTTCATGCTTGCCTTTATGAAACTAACCCTTCTTTTTTCCAAGTAAAGGATAACACATGCACACATGTATATGTATTTGTAGACAATTATGCAAATTATTCTTGAGTTCTATATACAGAATATATATGGATGTATATGTGAATACAGAGAAGGCAATGTGTGTGTGTACATATGTGTGCTCGTATGTGTATGTATAAGGCTGTGTGGTAAGGTGTTTGCTTCCCTACCATATGGTTGTGGTGACCAAAACCTTCATTAAATGTTAAAGAAACTTGTTATTTGTATCTATATCTGTGTGTGTGTGTGTTTATATTTCTATCTGTGTTAGTCTATCAGAACTGTTTGACAGCTAGTACTGATTTGCTTACATCTCCGTAACCAAGTAGTTTGGCAAAATAGAAGCTGCTAGAATAAGTACAAGGTTGAAAAAATAAGTATTGTGATCAACTCGTTCATTTAAAAACTACAAGCATGTTGCAGTACTGTCATATGAGGATAGGTAAGGTAATGAGAATCTACTACAATGCATTCTTCTCAAACATCTTGTAGGTCCTTCCTTTACAGAGTTACCAGGAGTTATTTATTCATTAGATAATCATATTTTCATTATTAAACGGTTGGAGATGGGTGTACATTAAATATCCTATCCTCAATTGCTAGCATTTTATTGCACAGTATGTCTAACATGTTTAGTTAGTTAATAAGGTTGTGCAAGACAAACAGCATGGTCACAGTCAAATGATTGAAACAAGTAAAATATAACATCTATGTGTGTGTGTGTGTGTGTGTGTGTGTGTGTGTGTGCATGCGTGTGTACACGTGTGTGTACACGTGCATGTGTGCATGCATGTGTGTATGTACACACACACACAAACACATGCATGCACAAGCGTGGATACACACTTCAAGCATCTTCTACTATCGCCTAGGGCCGACCAGAGCCCTGTGTTTAGATTTGATAGACTGAAAGTGAAAGTAGCCATATGTATGTATATACATATGCGTGTATGTACATGGGTAGGTAGGAATGTATACATCTATATGTATGTAAGTAAATACAGATACATTTATACATAAAAGCACATGTGTATATATCTTTTACTTGTTTCAGTCATTTGACTGTGGCCATACTGGAACACTGTCTTGAAAGGTTTTAGCTGAACAGATCAATACTAGGACTTATTAATTTTTGAAACTAGTATTACATGTAAGTATGTATGTATGTATGTATGTGTAGAAAAATGGCAGAATTGGTTTTCGGTTATATTGTTGCCTTTCCTCTTTTTGATGTCAATATAGTACTGAGTACAAAGATTTGGGTTTGATATAAGCACTTAAACTTATGAAGATAGCATCGTAGTGCAATGAGTGAAATTGTGAAAAGAATATCATATCAGTTACCCTATATCTTGTGATATAATGGTGTGTCTCAGTAACATCTGTTAACACAAGGTTAAAGGCTAATAAAATCAATATACCTCAAACCCAGATTCAATTGTAGTGAAAAATTTTAATTATCCTGTATAATACAACTCAAAGGAAGTAGATGTCATTAAGAGGCAAAGACATAGTGAAACAGACCATCTGGCAAAATTGTAATGAAATGATCATTACTAGGTAAGTACTTTTATTTTCTTGTCAATTATGTTAAACTCTCACTGGAAATAAAATACTTTCAGAACTAATACTCAATTATTACTAATGACTAACACAAATGTCATTAATTTTGTTTTAATGAATCTTTATAGCAAAAAATATCATATATTAAACTTGTAGCAACAAACAAACTCCACCAAGTATCCATTTGCTGGATTTCTCTTTAGTCTTCAAGTTGAATGTCCATACAAATGTTGGGCCTCGTTGTTTAGTTTTGTACACAGGACACTGATAAATATTCTTTGTTTCTTGTCTATCTACTGGAATAGCTTTGAGGAAAACAATTGGCAACATAGGTGTGAGTTCTTTCAATAGAGACTCTCCAATCATCCCAGTTTGTGTGTCCCACCTGGCTCCTTCCATAAAAAGGCCATGTATAAATGCTCCTTCCCTAGGAGGTCCAGCCATGTCATCGCGACATTTCTTAGTGACATCACACTGAATACACATTTTATCTAGAGGCCATTCATTTTTACGAGCCATCTGTTGCATAATTGCAGTAAGAAAAGATTGGGGGTTAAAGAATCCAGCCAACCAAACAGCAGCTGGTAGCTGAAAATCAGAAACCCAACCTTCTAATTCTTTAACACGTTGGATTAGATCTGCATACCAAGCAGTCAAAGTATATAAAGAAGGATATGCACGATTGGCCCATCCATTTGGTACTTGATCCATATACAAAGCATTACTTAAATCTTCCATGTCAGAGGTGATTGTCAATTCTCCCTATTAGCAAAAAAAAAAGTATTAAAAAAATTGATTTTAAAAAAAAGGAAGCAAAAATAATGTTCATTAGTAATTCTGTTATGGTTTTGTTAGCAATGAAATATGCATATATTTTCTCTGTTTCAAGAAATACAATCAAATACAGACACAAGCAAGCTATACTATCCATTCTATCATACTTATCTGATAAAGAATGTTTTTTCAACTCAAATCCTACTGAAGATAACTTTCTTTTACCTGTCTAGGTTTGATGAAATATCAGACCAAATTGGATTCTCAGTACTTGATTAGTTCATGACCCAACATTAATCTTATTCCTGACACTAACATTGATGAGTCTGCTTTTAAATTTCACTAGCTTTCTGCAGATAACAAAAAATTAAATCTTTAAATTAAGGACTATTTAAGGGTGTGATATGGGGGAAAAAAGCACAATTCAGTTACCTCGCAGGTTCCCTCACAGCATCAATCCTTTCCAGCTGGAATATATTTGTGAGAGACTGAGCCACCTTACCTCTAGCCAGAACCTAATAACAAATTCCCTCAACTCAAGTAGCCATACATATATGTCCTGTATGACAACCCCAAAGTGAAAAAGGCCCACACTAGACCTGCTTCCACTAACTCCTCTGCTTCTGGCAAGGTCCTTCAGCCATATGTGTAACATCACTCACACTATACTTCTGGTTCAACATGCCCCTCTGATCTCAAAGATCACCTCAATCCATGTCAAAATCTGTCAACCTCCTCCTCTTATGGCTGAGGATCTTGCTAGAAGAAGAGGAGTGAAGGAGGTCACATGAGTGGAAGCAGGACTAGAGTGAGCCTTTGTCCCCTTGTCCACCTTTCTCAGAATAGATTCAAGGACTGTCACCATGATCTTTGTTGAATTCAGCCTGAAACCCAGCCTGGTCTTGATATTTCTATAATTTCTCAAACATGTGTAGATGCAGTTATGCCAACTTGAAGTCAACGATTGTGGAAAGACCTGTCATCTATTTCCATTACTGCAATGTTTCCCTTCAGATGTTGGTAACATATCGTACCACTTGTGTTGTATGATTTGTAGGTATTCAGCTTTTGAAAGTTGAATACCACCCTGACCTAGTCTTTTGTTGATTGCAAGGGATTACAAGGGATTAAAATACTTTCCTTGATCCATCTCACCACCACTCCCTTGAACTCACTCCTGGCACTCCTTTCAGGTTTTGCTGATAACAACTTACCCTATTACTTCAACACTTAGGGCGTCCTTTCCAGCAAAACTCAACCACTGAACGCAGCCTGAAAATCCTTGTCTATGATGATGTATGCAACACAGTTCTCTCCAGGGCTCTCCCCATTCTCCTGTTGCAAACTCACAGTGCATGGTGTTACCATATGTAACCCTGTTGTCACTAACTGTGACACCTCCTAGGTGGTTGATTGTATCCATGTCCATGATGGACATGGATATGATCATCCACCGACGAGGTGTCACATCAGCACCATCAAGGAGGTGTCACCACAATTCCTGGCAGCCTTATTGTTGCTTCTGACACCACCATCTCCACTTCACTACTACCTCTACATATGATCCCACTGCCATCAGCTGCCCTTACACTACTCATCTTGTTCCCCATTTTCGGATCACTAAGGTCATTATACAGCCTGTGTCCATGAGATCTTTTAACACCTTCCCCTAACTGTAAGCAGCAACTGTACAAGCACATATCCTTGCTTGAATGGAGAATTGGTGAGGCAGTAGTCTCCTTTTAATCATTTCTCTGGCTGCAGTTGCTGCCCACTTGCACCAGTAGCAAATCAATTTGGGTTTCAGTTCCTTGCAGTCCTTCACCATGTGCAAACCCAGACATCTAAAATATGGGCCTCTCCTGGACCTATGATACATATTTTTTTAAAGTGGTAGGATACTATTTCCTATAAAGGACATGGTGCAATTGTTGAAGCAGAGTTTTAGCATATTAGCCAGAACTCTAATGCAATCTTGTTCTCTATTCTCTCAGCCTTTACTTTCCTAAGAAAAACAAAAACAAAAAAAGGAGAAAATTTTACCTTAAGACCAAGATCCAGTTCTTTGAGTGTACGTTTTATTTCTGATAGCAGCAAATTCATCCGTTCACATTCCTGGAAAGCCACAACAACATAAGGGGTTCTCTCTTCGACTGGAACCTTCCCCATTAATTCTGCCATTATAAATTCATCTGGAAGTTTCTCAGTCATCTCATCAAGGATAATTTTCACCTTAATAGATCGAAAATGTGCTAGTTTTAACAAATGGTAAATATTCTTTTATATATTTGTTTTTGCTATTTCATTATTAAAAATAAACTTACTTTGTATTTAGTTTTTTGTATAATTGAAATGTATGAGAGTTATGTACTAGAGCCATGGATAATTAAATTTATGGGTTACTGCAGAAATAGCCTATAAGTTTGCAGTTTCTATCCTGCCATGATCACTGGTTCATGTTCATAGCCAATATATCAACTTCTCTGAGGTCTAGTTCTCTGAACTATTTACATAGGGTAAACAACATTAGGTCTATAAAACAGAGGAGTCATTGGATCTTCTGCTGAGTTTGAGTTATAACTGAATCATTATCTCTGCAACCATACTTTTAATTCAATTGGTACTCAAAAATGGTTGCAAATGGTTGAAAAATGGTTGAAAAAATAATCAAGTAGGGTATAGAGGTAGTGCTACAAAGCCAAGAAAGAAATGCTAGTTCATTTTGCCATAGTTCTAAATTCATATCTTGCTTAGGTCTCTTTTACTTTTTTCTTGTTGTCATACCAATACAAGTGCTATAAACAGAATAAATTGTTTGCCAATTGATAAGCTAATGTTGACTGAATTTGAAAGAAAAAAAACAGGAGCAGTGATATTCAAGCAATGAGTAAAATGTGAACTGACCCAAACTAGGCACTGACATTAGATCAGGAGCTAACTTTCTATTCAACAATATAGAATTTCAGAGTTTTAGTTGCATACTAGAGCTATACTGATTTGCTTTGTCACCCAAATCACATGAAAATGTTTTAACATATGGATTTCTGAACATACCTTTTCTTCTTTACTAATTCCAGCACCTCCAGCAGTACCTGAATCTTGTGGTTGCATTTCAAAAACAGTTTTAAAAAGATGTTCCGATGTACTAGTGAGAAATTCAATTTCAGCATTTGGATGCAATCCATAAAGGTAAGGACTTTCTGGAGGCAGTATTTCATCTATGTATGCATGATAACCTTTATAGTCAGAATTGGGTGGTATTGGAAAACCAGGAGCCAAAAATAATTCTGAGCTCAACTAAAAACAAAAATATTGCATGTCCAGTATATCAGTTTTACTTTTTTTTTAAATGTATTCTAAATGATGAAACAAAATTAAAACAATTATATTAAGATGTTCTAAAAAATGGATTGATGCTCAGTAATAAATCTTTTAGTTTTGATGATGAAATTATGTGAAGATCTCTAGGATTTTATTCTTCTCAAAAAAATGAAAAGGGTATTCTGTATGATTTGCAGTGGGTTCTCATGACCTCAGCTATCCTTATATGAATAATGATGTAAAAACACACTTTTCATACATTGCTCATACACTATCTAAAATATTGTGAGTAAAGCAAATGAGTTGTATTTTGAATATAAATTGTGCCTTAGGGTAGTTTGACCCCTTTTATCTAGGTCATTTGGGACACCACTTAATTATAAGAGCAAGTCTTTGATGATAGGGTACCAGACAGCAAAACATAGAGTCAGCAATTACAATCATGAAGAACACCTAAAGACTAATGCCTTTTCTGATAAGTTTCACTTCACAAAGGACCCCACAACACACTCCAAATAAGTTTCACTTCCATAGGACCCCACAGCACACTCCAAATTTAGTAACATGATGCTTGATCTAGATTTTCACATGCTAAGGTTCAACTCAGCACTGTAAGCCATCAAAACATTGTTGAATGTAATGCTACCACCACTCAGTGGTGAACTATATTTGTCACAAGAAAGTAGAAAGATCAAAATTGATATAGTTACAATGCATTATATTTGAGAGAAAAACTTTGAGTTCATGTCTGGTTGTTCTGTACCTCATTAATTCATCCCTGCACGTTCTTGTAATTAGAATTCCTGGATGTTTTATGCTTCATTATCAATGTACATTTCATATCTCAAACACATCTCAGTGTGAGCAATTTAATAAAAAAAATTTGATTAGCATGTTGCAGTACTGTCATATGAGGATAGGTAAGGTAATGAGAATCTACTACAATGCATTCTTCTCAAACATCTTGCAGGTCCTTCCTTTACAGGGTTACCAGGAGTTATTTATTCATTAGATAATCATATTTTCATTATTAAACGGTTGGAGATGGGTGTACATTAAATATCCTATCCTCAATTGCTAGCATTTTTTGCACAGTATGTCTAACATGTTTAGTTAGTTAATAAGGTTGTGCAAGACAAACATTTATGATTATTATTATTATTATAATTACTAAGATTATTATTGTTTATGACAACACTTACCAGTTAGAACAGATAAACAATAAAAATGGAACTTTAAGCAACAAGGCAAAGTCAAAGTTTCTTTTGGCTTTGCCTTATTGCTAAAAGAAATTATTCCTATTGTTCAAATGATCAGTCAAACTCCAAAGAATTTCAGACTAAAGTAGGGACACATTATGAGTTTGTTACAAAAACATTGATAATGAAAAACAGCTGCAATTAAGAATCCAGGCTAAGGATTCTGCTTGGAAGGTGCTTATCTTCAGTCTATGGCATTTTCCATTTACATAAATGACTGACCTCTATTTTTTAAGCAGCATTAAAAAAAAACACACACAACGGTGAGTTAAATATAGTGAGTTGAAAACTTTCATCTACTGAGATTATCAACCAAAATATCTTCCCTGATATCTCTAAAAACATTAGGGAAGATAACTCCAATAAAATCAACTGATAAAAATTTTTCGACAGTGTACATAAGGTGTATATTGATGCAAAGTAAGATGATATAAAAACTTACATTTTGGGCTGTACTCCAGTGAATGTACTCCATTCCTTTTGGAGTATGCCATACAAAACATTAATATCTATTTTATTTAATTCATGTTAACAATAACCCTCACTAGCCTAATAATCTATTTACTATATGACAGCATTAACCTCTTTCAATAATCATTCTTACATCATTATTTCAAATATCAACACAAATTATACAACAAGAATTTGAACAAAGGGTGACTATTGCATTTTCTTTTCTCTTATCTTTAATCTTAACTTCTTAGAGAACTCAGGAAAGATAACATAAACCCTCTTATTATGTTAGTGCCAAAACAAACAAAACCATGCACCATAAAATATCAAGATCATACTATACTACATACCATATCAGGATGCATGTATACTTCCAAATATGTTCTACATAGTCTTCGGTCCCAGTCATCTGTAATGTGGCCACCATACATAATCTCTCCAAAAAGATAACGAAGATCTTCCCAGGGGACTTTATTGTTGGCCTCAAGATAGTTATAAAGCACATTGACACTGATTGTCAGGTCACCAACATTAAATGGATAAGATCTGTTCCAGCCTTGAGGTCCAAACTTCCTTCTTTCTTGAACAACAGCATGAAAATAACAGAGGACGAAGAGAATGCTTTTAAATTCAGTTTCCCGGGCACACATTTCAAGGGTCTCCTGTAGAATACACAACACATGAAACCAAATTGAATACAAACGAAATATTTCATTATTTCATGATATATTTCAAGGACCTGCTACTAGCATATGTGTGTGTGTGCATGTGTAAAAAAAACAAAATAGAAACACGATATAGTTATGAAGTACATGTACAAATATAAGGCAAATATACAATATATATTTTATCTTTTATGGGTTTCAGAGACTATGGCCACCTTGAAGGATTTTAGTTGAACTAATTAACCCCAGAACTTATTTTTTTAAACCTGGTACTGACGTCTACAGGCAGAACAACAGTGGCTACACTTCTCTCCATTGGGCTACAGGGATGGAGGAATAGAAAGATTGAATTGCAGTCTTATTAAAGAATGAAATTAGAATATATATGTGAGTGTGTGTGTGCATGTTATATATAATGTCAAGTATTGGTGGGGGACAAACACAGACACAAAGACACACACAGATATATGAATGCATGCGCATATATATATATACTAGCAGTATAGCCCGGCGCTGCCCAGGATTAAGCTAGGATTATTAAGTGATCAAGTGCTTTATTTCAAACCAAAATAAGTAACATCGACATCAGATTTGAGCGAAATCCGTTGAAATTGGTTTGGCTGAAAATGGTTTGCTGGCAATTTGATTGGGAAATCTCATAAGGAATCGGTTTATTGGGTATGTGATTTTTGAATGCATCAAAAAGTTCTCAGTGGATATACTCTCTTTTGTAGCTGTCAGTGCTGCCACTACTATGCTGAACAATCAACAAACATAGGAACTACAGCTATGTGATAAATTAAGCTTGTGGGTGCGCTCAACAGCACCACAAATCTACATGAAAGAAATGATGTGATAAGGGGGTGGACTGCAGCATTCATGGACAGGTGAATACTATGCTGCTCATCATTTTCCATTGCTCTTGCTGTACATGCAGCATTTTGTGATTGTCTAATTGAGGTCTCATGTGATGATTCATTTGCTCTCCTTTTCATTTTCTCAGCTTGGAGACATTATATCAAATATTACATAATAAACTAAGATGACAATTGTACATTAATAATGAAATGTCAATGAAATAAAGGTAAATGATATCAATACCTAAGAAAATTTTAAGAAATACGTACACTTCAGAAGTTATGCGGGTTTACACGCAGACACAATCTGAGTTTTATATATACAGTAATCCCTTGTCATATCATGGTTCACCTATTGTGGTTTATTATTTAAGCTTACGTTGATTCTTCTGTGGTGTTGTTTTGCATTTATAATAAAAAAGATATATACAAATTCTAAAAATAATTTTAAAAAATATACAGTACAGTACTGTTTCTACTTTGCAGATTTTCACCTATCATGGGGTTTTTTTGGAATGTAACACTCAAGATAGTCAAGGGATTGTTGTTCTGTACAGGGAGTTATTCAAGGTGGCCATAGTCTCTGAAACCCATAAAAGGGAGTGTGGTTGTCTCAAAAAGAAGATCGGGTTTCAGTTGCATAGGATCTCCTTGATTGTGTCAAGAATTGTCATAAGAGGTGACAAATCATGGGTCTATGACAATGACCTGGAAACCAAGGCCTGAAAGGAATCCCACTTGAACAAGATTTCAAAACATTGAAAAATTCAAGAAAATGTAATAAGGCAACTGTCTACTATCCCCAAAATGGAGCTCTGAGAAGGCTTCCATCAACAGAAATGAAGCTGGATAAAGTAGGTGGCTTCAGGAGGGGCCTACTATGAAGGAGATTAAATGCTGAATCGATTGTAGTTTTGTTTTTATAGCACCAGTACCAGTAAGTTTTGATCAGACCTCATATTGATTTCTGCCAAAGGTTGCAGTTATGCTGGAGCACAGCCTTTCAGTGTGATTGGGTTTCTTTTCTGTATTGTTTCTGGTGAAGTGATGAGTTTGATGGAACTACTCTTCTTTGTTTCCTGTCGTGATGTGGGTTTATCTGGTTTCTCAGATAAAAATTTGTCCAGACATTCTTTGAAAACTTTCACTTTTGTACCTCACAAATCTCTGAGGCTGTTTGGCAGAATATTGAATAGCTGTGAAACCCAAGCTATTACAGTATTGGGCCCTTATTATAGATGGAGAAGATGGGAGCTTTGGTATTATGCAGTGCTATCCTGTTTGGTTGCTAGTATAGTTTCAGTTTCAAATTTAGGAGCTAGACCTTCCAAAATCTTTCATATGCATATAACTAGTTTTCCAGAGATATCAAGGTCATGTAGTTTGTAATCAACATTGTCAAAGGTCTTGGCAAAGTCAAAATATATCACATCCATATTTTAGTGGTTGATATGCTGTTTCAGTACTCAGTAGTTGTGTGAGCCAGCTTCTCACTGGATGGAAGCAATGTTGTGTGTTTGTAAGCAAGTTATTTTCTTCCAGGATCATGACCAGCTTCCTTCTGACAATGCGTTCCATGACCTTGCTAACATGTGAGGTCAGAGAGATAGGCCTGTAATTTTTAGTGTCTGCTTTGCTTCCTCCTTTATGGTCAGGGCATCTTTATTCAACATTTTTGGAAGTTTATCACATGCAGAGAAACTCTGAAAAAGTATCTGTAGTGAATTTGCAAGAGTTTTCTTGCAAGTCTTTAAAAGAAGCAGAAATTGCTGCATTTGAGCTCGTCTCATCACTGGCTGATATTACAGCTTCCTCCTTTATGTTGACGTAATCGATGCTTGCCTCTTTCCCAGGTAGATCTGCAATGTTGAAGAACTCATCAAGCTTTCTTTGCATACTTTCCAGTGGAGAGGTAAAGATACTTTGAAATTGTTTATTCACTTATACTGCTGGAGTCAGCAATTAATAAGCTGTCTTCTTCAAACAATGGCCCAATCTTGGAGTGCACCAAGGCAGATTCTTTCACAAACTTTTTATATTTTCCTCAGCCATACTAAATCCTGACTCTTAAGGTTAATATCCTTCAGGACAGAGTCTAGTACAGTTCAGTAATCCTTGTACAGCTGTTTCAAGATCAGCTTGTCTATGACAAGTGCCAAGCTCTTGGTTAGCACCTTGTCCAAAATCTTTAATTCTGCATTGAGCAGAGTGATGGGCCTGAAATTCTCTATCACATCCCCCTTGTTTGGGACCTTTCTCAACAGTGCCACCACCCCTCAACAAACAAAAGCAGGGATTCTCCCATTTTGCTGCCAGTTGCAGTAGATGTCCGCCAAGAGGTCTGCAAACAAGTCTGGCATTGAAGTGTAAAGCTTGTAGGGTAGACCTTCCAAACCTGGTGATCTACCTCTTGTGCAACTTTTCATCCAGGCAGATATCGCTTTTTTGTAGCACTCCACCTTGTTCACCAAGAGTTGCGGCAGACTGTCCAGGTACACACCAAAGTCTGTACCATTGTCCGTCCCACCGCTTGTCCTGAACAGTCAAGCAAAGTGCTGCTGAAAGGCCATTCACATCCGTTTCGGTTTGAAATCTCGTGCCCGTTCAGGTCCATCAAAGACCGAATGGTCACCTTATTATCACGTTTCGCCTCTGCCACATGGGCCCATCAAACGGCCTTAGTCCCCTCCCTGCTTACCGAATGTGCCTTAGCTCTGACAATGCAGCCTTCATGTTTGGCATCGAAGTCTTGGTCAAGGGCTAACCTAGCCACCAACACGTCAGTTGCAATGTCTGTCCTAAGAGCCACATCTAGTTTTCTAATTAAATCCTGCTCTGTTTTCTTTTGTTCTACAGCTAGAGCCTTACTAAACCTAATCGATTCTGCTCTAATTGCCCTGTTGAGAGCAAATCACCAGCTGTTGTTGACGATTACCCCTGTCAATGCCTGCTTAACTAATAAACTAATCTGGTCTCTGTAAGCTTTACATGTGTTTAGCTTCCAGTAACTGGGACCCTGTCTATGGAGCCTATCTAAGTCAACCGTACAGATCATGAATTTGTGGTCTGAGTAGCCGACTATGTGGAATTGTAGACACCCTATGCTGTCCTTATCCGATGGCCTACAGAAAACTCTAAGTATGATCTAGACGACCCAATTCGATTAGTCCAAGCGCACATTGGCACATTCAGGTTGTCTAGTCAATAGCTGTCAGACAGCTTAAAGTGTCTGAGCAGGTTGGTGAGGCTTTTGCACCCCTCTCTCCTATCAGATGCTCCCACACCCACCTGATCGAAACATTTGTCTAAGACAGCATTCCATTTCCCAACTAGCACTAAAGTGAGATACATGCCCAGGAAAACCTCCAAACGCTTGAAATAATACAACTGCCCTGCCCCTGTCGGAGCGTAGGCAGCCACCAGTCTGAAGGCACCACCGTCACTACTGTTCACATCCAGGACTGCCAACTTACCCTCTGGACCCAGGAAGACTGCCTTTATTTTCAAATCCTTTCCGAAATAGCACCACAGAACCACCACTGCCCGCTCCCAGAGAACCTGGTTTTGCTAATGGTTGCTACATCCACACTGTAAGACCTCAGGTCATTTAAGAGGTGACCTTGTTTCCAAGGTAACCCGAGGCCTGTCACATTTATGTTACCGATTCTGAGCACAACCATGTTTCAAAAAGATTTATGCAGGAGAAAAAAGCTCTACTTACTGTCAGTGTCTGGTGGGGTGGCTCCATTATGCTTTTGTGTGGGTATTTCCACCAGATTTTTGTAAAGTTTTTTTTGAGAAACTTTTCCCGAGCGACTTATTTGTTTTTTATTTCATAGTTTTCATTAGATATTTTGAAACTGAGTATGTGTGCTGGTGGTGTGTTGTGTGTGGGTATGACAAAATCTGCCATTGTAGTGTCTGAGTTTTCTTTCAAGTATGTGACAAGGTGTTTATTGCTGTGATGTTTGTATTGGTGGTGGTGGTGTCTGTGTGTGTTGTAATTTGTGTTGGTGTTTGCAGTGGTAGTGCTGGAGAAAGTGTTGTTGAATGTTGTGAGTGCATGCTGTTGCTATTGTTGTTGGGAAGCTCTACTTTCTTGCGCCTCCCCAGTTTGTCAGTTGTTTCTTTACACTTCTTCTTTCTTTTCTTTTTCGGTGGCACTGTGTGCCACTCCCCTTTCTTACTATCAGTGCTTGCACTGTCCGAGTTGATTTGGTCGGGAAAGGATGTCTTTGGGGTCCATTTCAGTATTTTGTAATGCAGTTTTATGTTGATGTTGTTGTTGGTATTATTTCTGTTGAAAGTGGTGTTGATAGTATATTTATACTGTCCAGTGTCATCTTTGTTGGTGTTGGTCTGGTGATGGTTGGAGGTGGTGTCGCTTTTAGTGGTGGTGTGGTAGCTTTTGGTTTCTGCTTCTGCTGCATCTCCTGTTGTTGCTGCTGCTGCTGCTGCTGCACTGGAGATGTCTCTGGAGACTTCTTTCTTCTGTCCACCTCCATTCTTTCCTTATAAATGGGGCAATCTACTTTTAAATGCTTTTCACTGCTGCAGAGGTAGCACTTTGGTCTTTGTCCCTCTACAGCAACATGCAGCCTTGTGCCATATGGCAAATTTATAGAGTCAGGTATGGCATTTATGCTTTCTTGTTCAATTTGAACCAGAAGCTGCATACCCATACCTGACCAGCTTTGGCTGTGCAATTTGTGTACTTCCAAAATAGTGGCAGTGTCTTCTATGTTGAAGAGGATAGCTGCCACTAGCAACACATATTTAGTTTGGGCGGCACTTGTTCAATTTTTATCTTGGTTACGTGCTGACCAAGGTATGTTGGCATGAGCAGCAAATCCTCAGCTTTCAGGGGTGTTGTAGAATGCTGTTTTGCATCCTCTTCAATTGGGAAGCGAACTTCTACAGTTCCAAAATGCCTCCCCTTGGTTACAAAAGATTTTTTTTACCTCATATGGGCTTGAGTGCTATCTCCAACTGCTGTGGAGTTGCCCCTTCTATTTTTTTATGTTTGACATTAAAGATTTTATAAATTATCATCCTTCTGTTGGTTTCCTGTATTAGTTGTTGTGGAGTGTTAAGGAAGACATTGTTTCCATCCTTCTTTAACTACTTTGCGTTTTTTATTTCGTCCATTGTAACATTGATTTCTTCTGAACTTTGCTTTGCTGCAGATGTGAAACCATTACATTGGTTTTTGTTGTTGGTCCTGGTGGTGTTGCTTGTGTTAGTTTCTTTGGTGGTCATGTTGTTATTCTTCTCTTCCTCCTTCTCCGGTGGTGAGAAGTGGTGGTTAGAGCAGGGAAATGCACATTTGAAAGGAGGTCCAAAGAACAGCTTTCATTGTCTTCAGTAGCACTGCATGAGGTGGAACGCTGTTTTACTTTATCTTCTTTGCATTTACGACGCGAATTGGGTGGAGCATATTCATATTTGATGTACGACTTGTCTTGTCGTCTGTTAACAGAGGGTGTGGTGGACAAAGAAGAGAACAGTTTACTGTTCTCTTCATTTTGGCAAAATTTAACAGGTTTCAAAACAAAATTTGAAATTTTAAAATGAAAGATTTCCTTTTGTACCCCCCAAAAAACACCCCTTTTTTAAATTTAATTTTTTTTCTATGTACCCCCCGTTTTTGGCTACAGA
>NC_068981.1:113363153-113363551 GCF_001194135.2 Octopus bimaculoides | reverse complement strand
GTTGTTTAAACAATATTTCCAATAAAAATTGGCCAAAAACTTCTGGAGCTCCTGGAGACACGTCCGTCCACTAATAATAATAATAATAAAAATAATAATAATAATAATAGTAACATTGAAAAATACCTTAGGAATGAGAACCCAGGTTCGAAATTTCCCCAAGACCCCTGATGAAGACTGGAGGGTATATCAACTGAAACGTTATTATATATATATATATGTGGCTATGTGGTAAGAAGCTTGCTTCTCAACCACATGGTTTCGGGTTCAGTCCCACTGCGTGGTACTTTGGGCAAGTGTTTTCTGCTATAGCCTTGGGCTGACCAAAGCCTTGTGAGTGGATTTGGTAGATGGAAACTGAAAGAAGCCTGTCGTATATGTGTGTGTGTGTGTGTGTT
>NC_068981.1:113360341-113362378 GCF_001194135.2 Octopus bimaculoides | reverse complement strand
ATATAAAATACACTTTATTGAAATACAAAAGTTTCCCTAAAGTTAAACACAGGTGCAGGAGTGACTGTGTGGTAAGTAGCTTCCTTACCAACCACATGGTTCTGGGTTCAGTCCCACTGCATGGAACCAAAGCCTTGTGAGTGGATTTGGTAGATGGAAACTGAAAGAAGCCTGTCGTATATGTGTGTGTGTGTGTGTGTTTGTGTGTCTGTACTTATCCCCTTAACATTGCTTGACAACCGATGCTGGTGTGCTTATGTCCCCATAACCTAGTGGTTCGGCAAAAGAGACTGACAGAATAAGTACTAGGCTTACAAAGAATAAGTCCTGGGGTTGATTTGTTCAACTAAAGGTGGTTCTCCAGCATGGCCACGATCAAATGACTGAAACAAGTAAAAGAATATACACACATGCACATACATACACACATATACATCATATACACAAACATATATATATATATATATATATATATATATATGCATACATACACACATGCACACATACATAAATATACACATATATACACAGCTTGGTGCAAGTTGATTGGGAACCTGGGGCTCACCAAAATTGTTCCCGATTGGGCCCTGCACCTCCTAAGGCCAGCCTTGATCATCAAGGCAAGAATTAGTAATCACTACCCTAGCTTTAAATCTCAAGTGAAAACTAACAGTACTTCCTATTCTAGACTCATTCATAACCTCAAACATAACTTAGTTGTATACAGTATAAAATGGTCCATAGTTACCCATTGCCAAACTGCATAGTGGTTATAACAACAAATGCAACTTCTACATTGCAGAAATCATATCTATTATACAATGCAGTGGATGCATTAATGAACAAAGTGACTTTATTCTAAATTGGAAACACAAATTATGCAACATATTCTTATGGTACAAATGAGTGTCTCACCCCAATAATTCCCCAGCTAATCCTCTTATATCCCTTCTACTTTAAATTCTTCTATATATCTATAACTGTTACCTTTCAGTGCTTTTTTTAAAAATATATTTCCTTTATTTTGTGGTCTCTTTATGTTCTCCACTTTGCATGTGAGAGTGTGCAGGTGTGTGCATTTGATTGTTTTGCTTCTTAAAACCTTTGTTTTTTATTTTGTTCTTTCAGCTTCACCACTCATTTTAACTCAGAACTGTAGTGAGTTAACTTGGGATTCCCAAGTAATTAAAATATTCTTCGCCTGATGAATAGCTTAGCTGAATATGCCTCGTTGAATAATTATTACATCAGAAGATTAGCTAGCTAAGAAACATATGTAGCATGGATTTTACCAGTTTCACTCCCACACTTCATTTTTTTATTTGCATTCATAGCAACTCTAGTTGTGAGCAGAAATTTTTGGTTTATCAAGTTTCCTAAATAAGGAAATTTGATAGGGGAAAAAGTGTGTAACCTTCAACACCAATAAATTGTTATGTACCTGACCATACACTATAAACTTTTTGTTTTCTCTCCCTGCCACAAACTGCTTGAAGCTTACTAACTTCTTACACTTGGATCCCTGGATCTTACTCTTATGTATCGACAAACGTACACACATATATATATAGTTGTGTGTGTGTGTATATCATCATCATCATCAACATTGTTTAACGTCCATTTTCCATGCTGGCATGGGTTGGACGGTTTGACTGGGGACTGGCAAGCCAGGAGGCCGCACCAGGCTCTAATGCTGCTACAGCTAGATGCCCTTCCTAAGGCCAACCACTCCCAGAGTGTAGTGGGTGCTTTTTACATGCCACCAGCTCAGGAGCTAGTTATGTGGCACTGGCATCAGTCATGTTTGGATGGTGCTTTTTACGTGCTACCAGCACAAGAGCCAGTGGGATGGGGGGGGGGCTGGCATCGACCACGTTTGGATGATGCTTCTTACATGCCACTTGCAATGACCCACGCATGAATGGTGCTTATTGTGTGCCACCAGCAGGAGAGCCAGTCAGGCAACACTGGCATCAGCCACAACTACAATTTCCATTTTTGATTTTGATTTCATTGAGATTCTGATATATATATAAA
>NC_068981.1:113331502-113360140 GCF_001194135.2 Octopus bimaculoides | reverse complement strand
ATATATATATATATAGTAGCATACCTGTGTTGTCAAAAATGTCGACAGTTTTACTGATGATAAAAAAGCACATCAACATAATGAGAAAAACCATTGATAAATATCATCAATTAGTAAATATATGCACATACACAGAATTGAAGCACTTGAAGAATCAGAGACAGTTATAATGTCTCAGTTGAGAATATCGCCCACATAATGCATATGTATATATATGCGTATGTATATATGTAGATATACATATATCAATGCTCGTGCTGCCTGACTGGCGGCACCCATACTGGTGGCATGTAAAAAGCACCATTCAAGCATGGCCGATGCCGGTACTGCCAGACTGGCTCCTATGCTAGTGGGATGTAAAAGCACCCACAATACTCTCAGAGTAGTTGGCATTAGGAAGGGCATCCATCTGTAGAAACTTTGTCAAATCAGAATGGAGCCTGGTGCAGCCTCCTGGCTTGCCAGTTCTTAGTCAAACCGTCCAGCCCAAGCTAGCATGGAAAGTGGACATCACAATCATCAGCATATAAGAGTTCTCTAATGACTGAAGTAAAAAGTGTCATTTTGAATTTCAGTCTGGTCAGATTAAAAACATTCCCTGTTGTTTGATATTTTATGTAAATACCCTCCTCAGAGTTTTCAAAAGCATGTGACAACACAACAGCAAAATATATTGCAGAGGGTGGGTGCATCAAGGTCTCCTTGCTTTACTCCATTTTCCATGGCAAAAGATTCAGAGAGCCTACCACCAAAACTAACTCGAGCTTTCATATTTTGATGCAAAGCCCTGATCATGTTTACAAATTTTTCTGGGCAACCTATTTTTGCTAGAATTAGCCACAGAGCATTTCAATTAACAGTATCAAATGTTTTGCTCAAATCAACAAAGCAATGGTAAAGGGCTAGATTCTGTTCAATGCACTTTTCTTTTAATTGTTTGATAGTAAGACACAATCAGCTGTGCCTCTGAAGGAGTGAAAACCACACTGAGACTCAGACACCATATTTGAAACTATGAAGGTATTTAAACGTTCTAACAGAGGCAAAAGTGAAATCCCACGAAAATTACCACACAGATCCTTTGGCCCTGCTTTATACAAGGAGACTAAAATGGCATCAATCCAGTCTTGAGGCACTTTCTCAGTTCTCCAACAGTGACAAATTAATATATTTAAGAGTTCAAGCATTTTGTCACCCCCATATTTCAAGACTTCTGCACAGATTCCATCAGACCCTGGAGACTTATTGTTATTCAGCTTATTCACAGCTAAATAAATGCTATTTAGAGTTGGTTTAAATGCCATCTCTTCTATAACTGGAAGGTGTTCGATTTTTTCTATCATCCTCCTGTCAGCAGATGATGATCTATTCAAAAGTCCCAGAAAAATGTTCTACCCAGTGCTTATGAATAAAAGCAGTGTCAGTCAGAAGCAAACGTCCATTTGCTGTTCTCACTGGAACTATTGAAGAAGATTTTGAGCCATACAAACCCTTGCTATCATTTCAATCAACTACTTCTTGTGCCCCTTTTGCTCTATCATTCCACCATTCCTGTTTAATTTTTCTTAGAGCAGTCAGCACTTTCCCTTTCAGTTTTCTGAGTTGGAGTTCAAGGACTGAGAAAGAAGTATATTGCCTAAGTTTTGTTGTAGATCATGAATTTCTGCTGATTTATCTGAGAACCAGTCACTGAACTCACATGATTTAAATCCCATTGATGAACTTACAGCCTGAAATACTTTTGTTTTGAAATCTTCCCATAGACTGTTTGGGTAAAGGTTGATACATTCTATATCATCATGGAATCTTTGCAAGTTGCTTGGTAATTTGAAGTTTGCAACATGATGCTATATTACTGGTAAGGCAACTTCAGGAGATAAACCTCTGTACTTGGTTTTTGTTGACTTGGAGAAAGCCTTTGACAAGGTCCCTTAATCCCTTATCTGGTGGTCAATGTGGAAACTGGGGATAGACGAGTGGTTGGCAAGAGCTGTACAAGCCCTGCACAGGGATGCTGTCAGTAAGGCGAGGGTTGGCAATGAGTATAGGGAAGAATTATGGGTTAAAGTAAGGGTTCATCAAGGATCAGTCCTTAGCTCCCTCTTATTCATCATAGTCCTCCATGCAATAGCAGAGGAATTCAAGACAGGCTACCCTATGCTGATGACCTTGCTCTAGTAGCCGAGTCACTGCCAGAACTAACGACGAAGTTTAGGGTGTGGAAGCAAGGTCTAGAATCGAAGAGCTTTAGGGTTAACCTAGCTAAAACCAAAGTCTTAGTAAGTAGGAAGCCAGACAAATCACAAACCCCTTCAGGTAGATGGCCCTGCTTGATCTGTAGAAAAGGCATAGATAGAAACTCCATACGATGTACCTGGTGCATATCAAAGGAAGGTTAACCAGGAAGATAGTTTTTGTGTGTGGCAGATGCACAAGGGCAATAAACACTGAAGATGTACAGAAAACAGATTCCATTACATGCCAGGGGGAAAAACTAGAAGTAGTTGATAGCTTCTGTTACCTAGGCGACCAAGTCTGTAGTGGCGGTGGTTGCTCTGAAAGTGTAGCGGCTAGAATAAGAATAGCCTGGGCAAGTTCAGGGAGCTCCTACCTCTGCTGGCAACTGAGGGCCTCTTGCTCAGGATGAAAGGTAGACTGTATGATGCATACGTGTGAACTGCCATGTTACACAGCAGTGAAACATGGGCCATGACTGCTGAGGACAAACATAGGCTTGAAAGAATGAGAGAAAAGTTGGACATAAGAAGTATCAAATGTGGTGTGCAAGTGAGATGATTGTGCTGGTGTGGTTACGTGTTATGTATGGATGAGGACAGCTGTGTGATGAAGTGTCACACCCTAACTGTGGAAGTGGTAGACTCAGGAAGACATGGGATGAGGTGATGAAGCATGACTTTTGAATCTTGGGCCTCACAGAGGTAATGACAGGCAAGACCTTTGAAGATATTCTGTGATTGAGAAGACCTGGCAACTAAAGTGAGATCACAGTCATGGCCGATGCCAGTGTTGCATGTCCAGCCCATTTAAGAGTACCCTTGATGCTTTGGACAATATGATATGCTTGAGAAGACCAAAATCGTAGCTGTGGCCATGGGATGAGGTGATGAAGCATGACTTTTGAATCTTGGGCCTCACAGAGGCAATGACAGGCAAATCCCACCTAACATCCACAGAAGGAAGAGCTGCCAAAATATAATTTGGTTTGCTTCTGCCCCTCTTCCTCCTCAAGGAAAAAATGGGTGTAGGTTTCTTAGGCTAGTAGATAAGCACTTTACATAGTCAGTTAGGTATGGATGAATATTCAACAGACACAATGACAGTAGCCATCACCAATAGAATGCTGATAACAGCTCCAACAGCAACAACGATGGCTATAGCAGTACCAACATTGCTACCGATGATGTCCTCTCTACCAACAATGCCAACACCAATAACAATAGCAACAGCAGAAGGACATGATAAGTTGGAGAAAAGTTGGTGGGCATCTTGCAAAGAACCATGTACAATCCTGATCTACCGATTGTATGAAACATCATAGTTAGGTCTACAAATGTCACATATAGGGGTTGACTTTGTTCGAGACACTGTTAAAGAGAAAATAACATGTTCATTGCTGAGTGTCTTGGTCTGAAGTAGCACTTACTTTCTGAATGGTGCATATTGCGTGCCACCAGCACAGGAGCCAGTCAGGCAGCACTGGCATCAACCACAACTACAATTTCCATTTGATTGTGATTTGATTTGATTTTGATTTTGATTTACTTGACTCAACAGGTCTCCTGAAGCATGGCATGTTGCCCAACGATCCAAACGTACATTTTAAGTGGGTTGGTGATGCAACACTGGTGTAGGCTATGGCTGTGATCTCACCTTACTTGCTGGGTTTTCTCAATCACAGCATATCTCCAGAGGTCTCGGTCTTTTGTCATTGCCTCTGTGAGGCCTAACGTTTGAAAGTCATACTTCACCACCTTATCCCATGTCTTCCTGGGTATCCCTCTTCCACAGGTTCCTGTCACTGTTAGGGTGTGACACTTCTTGACATAGCTCTCCTCACCCATACACAGCACATGACCAAGAGAGCAGAGTCGTCTCTCTTGCACACCACACCTGTTGTCAGACATAGGGTCTTCCAGCAGCCACCCTCTTAACCCAGGGCAGCACTACCTCCTCCAGGCACTTGATGTAAGCCTCCGTGTTGAGTCCAAGGCCATGTGGAAAGATGAATGGAGGCATAATGTCAACATTAGTGATCACTCCAAACACCATGATGTTGATTGGATTTTTGATTTGTATCACTCTCGGTACAAGTTTGTAATGGTACATGTTTGTATTGGAGCTTCCTACATGAATGCCAAGCAGTACAGCATGTTGTTTCCAAATTTCTGGCAGAGTGAATGTCAGATTTGTCAGTCAACAGTGTCTTTCTGTTTGAAGAAAATAGGAATAACACCATGCTATTGAGGACCATACACTTTCTTGAGGCCGTCATAAAAGGTTTTAGAATCCTTTCTGTTTGCAGCTTTTAGGAGTTCAGTAGCCTTGAAAGATCACCAAGCCTCTTTCATCTGTCTCAAAGCACTTTGGACCTGGCCTGTGCATTTCTTGTAGGTATTCTCTTTTCTTATCATTTATCCATGTTTTGTGAGAGCTGTGCATTTTATCTATAAATTGTTGGACATCTGTGAACCAATCTTGATGTGTATGAATAGGAAGTCCAAGAACCTCTACAGATGTAGAGTGTGTTGTATCAAACAGAGCCTTCCAAGATGATTCTATGTCATCATTGATATCAACAGTGTTGAGTGCAGTGGCCAACTTGATAGAGAGCTCAGCCTAGTTTTCAGCAGTTTTCAAAGGCAGAACATTAATGTGCTTAGGCACTGATGACTTTTGTAGTCTTGTGTGTTTCAGATGGAGTGTAGCCTTACTACAGAGAAGAGAATAGTCAGAGAGGTAGCA
Organism: Octopus bimaculoides; assembly: GCF_001194135.2. NCBI lineage: Eukaryota > Metazoa > Mollusca > Cephalopoda > Octopoda > Octopodidae > Octopus > Octopus bimaculoides. The sequence continues at coordinate 113,355,157 of NC_068981.1, read as the reverse complement.
GGTGCTATGAAAGGAATGTGTAATGTACCTCGTTTCTTAGTGATATCATAGTCTATGAGATGTCAATCCTTAGATCTAGGATGCATCCAGGTTATATTAAGTTTATCCCTATGGTGACAATTGGAGATGACATCACGGAGTTGGTTGTAAAATTCATCCTTTTCCTGATCAGTGCTGGCCATGGTTGGGGCATAGCAACTGACAAGCATAGCTCAAATGTTATGATCGAGTTTCAATGTTAGTGTCATAATGCGATCAGAAATATCTTTGGGTAGAGAAAGAAGGGATCTAGCTATTTCTGTTTTGATGGTAAAACCATCACTAGAGTGGCGTGGCTTGTCTTCATTTCTTCCACACCAGAAAAATATGTATCCACCTTTACTTTCTTCAAACTGTGATGATCCTGCAAGACAAGTTTCACTGAGTGCAGCGATGTCAATGTTGCATTTCTTTAGTTCAAGGACAACCAGTGCTATTTTTTTGTTTTGGTGTCAAGTGACTATTTTGGAGAGTATGCACATTCCAAGAACCAAGGTTAATATTCTTAGATTTTTTTCATGTTTTGGCTGCATTACTGAATAACCAGACAGCTGCAGTGGGCTGCCAAGATTAAGGTGAGTAAGCAATGTTTGGGGTTTGTTTCCTTACCCCTCCCCCTGTTGGGGAAAGCAGTGCTGTGTCTAAATAGACCTGCCTTGTCACCACTGGAGGACATGGGCAGTGCAATTACTCACAAGTTCGGTGCTGGAATGGCCATCACCCAATGGTTGCCGACTGTGTAGAGATCCAGCAAGAGACTTCCAGTGATGTCCTTTACCTGTCCCTGCCACTTTCACTCTCTTGTCAGAGGACTTTTTGAATTTTGCAAGTTGAAGCTGTCATATTGAATGAATAAATGTAATTTGTCAGAAAACCCACATATATGATTTGATGTGAGTGTTGAAGACTTGTGTAGAACCAGCCACACTTTTTGGAAGTAATGATAGCAAGAATATGGTGTGCATACTTGCCACAATACCAAGAACAACATACCTCAGGCTTTTTCCTCAGAGGTTTCCATTTCCTAGATGAGCTGCTATAAACAAGTTGGAGAACCTAGTCTACCCTAGTCAGAGTTTGCTGATGGTACAGCCCTGTTAAGGAGACCCTCAGCAACCAAAGACCTGGTTTTATATCAGAGTTTCCCTCTCCTAGATGGAATGCCTTCACCATCTGCCCAGGGACCAGCAATCCAAGTGGATAGTAGCATTCTAGACAAAGCCATGAAGTATATGAAGACATAGAAAGCCTGTGGCCCGCTAGGAATGGCTGCTGAGATGCTTAAAATATTTGGTGGTCTAGTCACCCATATAATTAATCAGATGGTACTTGAAGGAATCAAGTGATGAAAGTCATGGAGAAGGTCATAACCCAACTAATTAGAAAGAGAGTTAGTATAGATGAGATGCAGTTTGGTTTTGTGCCATGGAGAAGCAGCACCACTGATGCTATATTTCTGGTAAGACATGGAGAAAGCCTTTTACAGGGTTCCCCGATCCCTTATCTGGTGGTCAATGCGGAAACTAGGGATAGATGAGTGGTTAGTGGGAGCTGGACAAGCCATGTACAGGGATGCTGTCAGTAAGGTCAGGGTTGGAAACAAGTACAGTGAAGAATTCTGGGTAGGAGTCCACCAAGGATCAGTCCTCACTCCCCTCTTATTCATCAAAGCCCTCCAGGCAATAACAGAGGAATTCAAGACAGGATGCCCCTGGGAGCTTCTCAATGATGATGACCTATCAGAACTAGAGGAGTTTCAGATATGGAAGCAAGGTCTAGAATCGAAGGGCCTTAGACTCAATCCAGCAAAAACCAAAGTCTTAACAAGTAGGAAGGCAGACAAATCCCAAATCCCTTCAGGTAGATAGCTCTGTTCGAACTGTTGAAAAGGTGTAGGTAGAAACTCCATAAGATGTACCTGGTGTAAGTTATGGGCACTTAAGAGGTGCAGCAGTATCAAAGGGAGGCTAACTGGGAAGGTAGCAGAAAACAGCTTCCGTCACATTCCAGGGGGGAATATTACATGTAGTCGATAGCTTCCGTTACCTAGGTGACCATGTCAGTAGCGGGGGTGGATGCTCTTAGAGAGTAGCAGCTAGAATAAGAATAGCCAGGGCAAAATTCAGAGAGCTCGTGCCTCTGCTGGTGACAAAGAGCCTCTTGCTTAGAGTAAAACGTAGACTTTATGATGCATGTGTGTGGACAGTCATGCTACGTGGCAGTGAAACATGAGCTGTGCTTGATGAGGACAGCTTGCAAGAAATGAATTTAGTATGCTCTGCTAGATGTGTAATGTCAGTGTGCATACACAACAGAGTGTAAGTGCTCTGAGAGAAAAGTTGGACATAAGCATCAGATGTGGTATGCAAGAGACGACTGTGCTTGTATGGTCATGTGTTGCATATGGATGAGGGCAGCTGTGTGAAAAAGTGTCACTCCCTAGCAGAAGAGGAAACCTGTGGAAGAGGTAGATGCAGGAAGACCTGGGATGATGTGCTGAAGTATGACCTTCGAACATTGGGCCACATGGAGGCAATGATGAGTGACCAAGACCTTTGGAGATATGCTGTGCTTGAGAAGACCTGGCAAGCAAAGTGAGAATGTAACCGTGACCTAAGCTTGTGCAGCATAACAGGCCCATTTAAGAGTACCCTTCAACCATTGGGCAATAAACTGCACTTGTGAAGACCTGTTGAGTCAAGTGAAGTCATTGTTATGGGTGATGACATTACCACCTGATAGGCACTTGTGCCAGTGGCACGTAAAAGGCACCATTCGAGCGTGATTGTTGCCAGCACCATTCAAGCGTGGTTGATGCCAGTACCGCCTGACTGGAAGTTATGCCGGTAGTGCATAAAAAGCACCCACTACACTCTCGGAGTGGTTGGCATTAGGAAGGGCATCCTGCTGTAGAAACTGCCAGATCAGATTGGAGCCTGGTACAGCCGTCTGGCTTGCCAGCTCTCATTCAAACCATTCAACTCAGGCCAGCATGGAAAGTGAATGTTAAACGACGACGACGACGATGAGGAATATGGTATTTATTTTTTAAATATATATATATATATATATATGTATGTGATATTTTTATGTATATATGTGTGGTATTTTTATACTTTCTTATATATATGCTTTAAGATTTTTTTCATAATAGTGGAAATTTTTATATAATTATATTTTTCCAAGGTTCCTTTAAATAAGTTTATCGCTTATAGAATTGCTTACCTTTTTTAGAACTTAATCTTTGGTTTTCAGTCAATAGAAAATGTGTACCCCTTCTCAGATGAAATCTGAATTTAATTATGGATTCAATGTTGAATAGTTTTATCAAGATCACATTAATGGTATGCTAGGATGAAGCATTATAAGATTTCTATTTTATATAAAAGTACCCCCCTTTTTTAGGGCTCAAACTGTTTTATCTATCCTTCTTTTCTTGCTTGGTCCTTAAATCCCTTTCTAAATTTTATGATTTAATATACAAAATGTGATAATAAATTAATAATAATATATAAATTTTGCAGAATTTGGATATACATTTCCCCACTGTACCCTAAATACCCACTTAGATCTCATTATGATATCCTTTGTTTTCTATTTTTGGCCCCTTTTAATTGATAATCATAATATACTTTAAATCACCCCTGCACTTCCTCTTTCTGGTTATCACCTAAATACCATTATCTTGCTAGCATCTTCTGAGGTATGTTCTTTTATGTAGACATGGTGAATTTATAGTCACAGTAAGATGGGGTAGGGAAGAGTATCTGACATTAATTAATTTATCACCAGCAGCAAGAGCTTAACAGTCAATTCCCAATGGTTTTTAATTCTAAGGGGATGTAGAGTACTTGCTGTATTGGATCCTTTGATTGTGATAAGGATAAAGATGAATGTAGCTATATCACCACTACTGTTTCTTGACCCCCACCGTTATTTTCTTCTGCCACTCTAAATTATAGTAGGCTTTAAGTATTTTCTCCCTAAGTTCAGTCTACTACAACAGTAGCAGTAAGCATTGTAATTCTTTTATTCTTTAGTTCTGATGAAAAATTTGCTAAAAAATTACAATGGAGTATCCTGTATGTTGAAAACCTATATGGTCTTATGCACCGAGGAGAGCAGTGTATTTCAAATTGATGTAATGCTTGCATTGATTGATTAAATAGAGCTGCTTGAAACAGCCATAATGTGCTAGTACCTGGGCATCCTTGTTACTTATTTGCTTTTTATTCACCTAAGTTGAAGCTGTGTGAACATATTGAACTGACTTAGTGCCTCAACTTAAGTACCTAATTCAACTGAACCTTGGTTATTTCTTATATATATATATTGCATCATCCCAGAAATAATGCAGTATTTTTATAATTCGTTTATTTTTCAAAATCATACACTCTCCTTCATTTTCACTTGTATATGTTGATAAATATTCCTCCAGTACTGTTCTGACTTTGTCTACAGAATTCATGTTTTTTTTCCATCCAAATGATTTTGAAGACTGCAGAATAATCAGACGGGGAAATGTCTGGTGAATATTATGGGTGGGGCATTGTTTCCCATTCAAACTCTCCAGCCTTTGAGATGTCATCATCACTGTATGTGGCCAAGCATCAGACTCAGAAAGTGTGAGAGAAGTCCATTGACCCAATTTACTGACTTTTCCGATGGCACGCAGTAGTTGATAAATGGTTGAATGACCAAATCCAAGCTTCTCTGCTACTTCTTCAACAGTTACAATGGGATTTTGTTCCACCAGGATTTGCAGGACGTTCACGTCAAGCTCTACAGATGTTCCAGGATGAGGCTCACTTTCTAGGCTGTAGTTTCCAGCTCAGTATTTCTGGAACCACCGCTGACACTGGCTTATGTTTCTTGTCTGATCCCCATATATTGCATTAATATTCCTTGCACTTTCCGTAATGTTGTTATCTTTAGTGAACTCATAAAGCAAAGTATGTCGAATATGCTCCTTTGTCACTTCCATTGTAACTTTGAAAAAATAACTGTTGAAATTGAAATTTGCACTAAGAATAAGTACAAGGTAAAATTATTACCTGCTTTTGTAGCAAGTTGATGCAGGTAGTTTGTCCAGAACCCTTCCAAATTTTAGTTCATGCAATTGAAAAAACTGCATTATTTATGAGATAACCCAATATATATTGATGCGACCACCGAAAATACAAATTAATGTTATATCCCTATCTCCCGAGCTGGGTTTTGAAACCGTATTCTGGTTGTTGAGGATAATGGTATTTCCTTTGTCTTGTGAACAAGTACAGCTATTTTTAGCGTAGGAGTGATCGGTGACCCTTTCCGGTCACCAAAAGTTCAGAAAAACAAGTGAGGAATTGTACTGGACTGACCCAGCTTTGGGAGGGGGTAAGGTAGCACTGTAAAGCTAAGGTATTTGTGATAAACAAAGAATTGGCACGAACGGTTGGCCAGAGGAGTGGGCATGAAGCAGTTGGGTACAGGAGTTGGCCGCAGCAGTTGGCATCGAGCAGTTGGCCAGGGAGTTGGATGAAGTGAAGATGTCCTGTAGTTGGATGAAGAATATCAGCCAGTGAAAATGTCCAGCAGTTGATGTGAAGGCTAGCAGCCAACCAAGATGAACAGAGAGACTGACAGACAGAGGCTGAGAAAGAGAGAGCCTATGGTCAGAAAGGAACCAGTCAGCCGATAGGGACTGAAGCAATGAGAGAGAGGGACAGAGAGATGGGACTGTGTGGCAGCCAAAAGATCGTAGTAGTCAGTTGGTCACTACTTCTTGGATTATAGTAGGAGTTTTGAAAGAAAGGAAATTATTACGGTGAAGGTTTGTTCAAATATTCTTTAAAATGTACTTCGTCGTTACATGTGTTAAAAGAACTGTTAACTGTGATGTTAACTTAAAAGAAAAGAAAAGAAAGAACTTTGTGACATGTTGTTAATGGAATAGAAAAACAAAGAAGTGAAAGAACTTTTAATGGACTTGATGTACGAACTCTTGATTGTAAACTTGTGATTATGCAATGTTCTGAAACCTTTGTTAAACGTTATTTGAATTGTTATGCAATGTTTTATTCTGATGTTTTGTTTGATGTGAAAAGAAAGAAAAAAAGTTAGTTCCGCTACCCAACATATGGTCTCCGTGTTATTTCTTCCTCCTCCTTTTGCCTGTTGTCATCATTACGTGCTCCGGCCTGGGCTTAGTCGTGATGAACATCCCGACTCACTGGGCGTCGACGTTCACGCACGCACGAGTTCTCTCTTCGTCGAGGTGCTTCGCGTGCAGGCGTTCGTAACAATATGTATATACATACACATATGCATGAATGTATATTTGTAAATGTATATTTGTTGATAAACATTTTCTATGGCTGGATATCCTTGTCGTCAACCCTAACTTGTGTCCATGTAAAGTAATATTTTCCTGTGGCTGGACTCGACATGTTTTCATGAAAGATGGGAAACAAAGGACATTGCCTGTGTGGTGGGGCAACACTTGCTTACAATAATCACACAATATCAAGAAAAGGAGACACTCATGGTGATTCCTCCATTTTCACAAATAATTGCTATCTCTCAGTGTTTCCTCACTGTCAATGACATTTCTGACTTTCTGTCATTGACCTCTGAGAGGACTATTCAGTCTTGCTGCAGATCTGCATGGTTTGAAGCATAGGTGACAGGTGAAAGTTGTAACTTCCACTGGATTGACTGGATCCCTTTGTGGGATATGATCTTTGTGCACTGCATATGTCTTTTTAGATCTGGAATTGACTTGCAAACTTTTTCACATATTACACTGTTTGACTCATCTGGTTTAGGAGGAAGGACATTGCATACAATTGGTCTTTCATTGGGCTTCAAATGGTTAACACATCCAACCTCTATTGTTTTATGTTCTCATTGAAGTTCTGAAGACAGCTGTTCAGAAGCCAATGATTAGGCTATTTATGCTCAAGGCAAATTTCACAACCTTCCCTTATATGTCTCCTACACTCAACTCTTTCCAGTTCTTTACATTGATTTGCAGTTCCTTCAGGTTATCTTTTACACAGTCTTGGTACCTTTTTCTTAGTTTGTGTTGAAGACACTTTTCAATGTGCAGCTCACCACTGAACAGCTATTTGGAATCCTTTTATCTTCAATACATGCATGATCTGCTCAATGAACCTGAGTTTCTAAGTATAAAATTCACTTAGAAGGTTTTGGTTGGCCAAGGTTATAGTAGGAGACACTTGCCCACAGTACATGCAGTGGGGATGAACCTAGAACCAAGTGGCTTGGAAGCAAGTTTCTTAACTATACAGTTAAGTCTATGCCTAGCTATACCTGTAACTGAAGCAAATGGACTGCAACTAGAAATTGAACCCTAATTAGTTTCAACATATTGGAAGCTTATCTCCTCTTGATCTACAACACATGCCTAAACTAAAAATCAAACAAGCATTTCTTGGGTTTGATTTTTTGTTTTTGACTTTTGCTCTTACATGGAAAGAAAAAAGCACAAAATAAAAACAGAATAAAACAAAATAGTTGCAAAATTCTCAATGATACCTGAGTAAAGTTGTTGAGAGCTTTATGGAGGTTGGCTTGCATTCCTGAGGGTGGCTCATTAATAATTTTGATAGCAGATTCCAGTATGCCATGAGGAATAATGTGAGTGTCAGCAGATGCTGCGGGTTCAGCACTGATAAACACCCGGTAGTTATCATGACTGTCAAGACTATACTGTTCCAATTTTTTTTCGAACTGTGACAACCATTTAGCAACCAAGTGAACATTCTGGAAAGAAAAAAATTATTCTTTCATAAAATAGATATTGGATAGATGAAATAGAATATTATTTTGAATATTTAATTTTCATGACAAAGCCAATACATTAAAAGACAACCAAAAGTAAGGTCAACAGTTTGAATCTGTTACTGATATTGCATCCACAGTTGAACTATTTCTGATAGCTAAACAAGTATAGTAACAAATAAATTCTCTTAGAAAGACATCTAGCACTAAATATCTAGGGGTATAACTAATTACACACTGTACATTTTTTGCTATTTGTCTCTCACTCTTTATCTCCACCCCCACATGCATGCTTACATACATATATATATTAAAAATAAAAGGAAAATGCACTGAAATATTCATGTTAAAAGTATGAGTTAAAATATTTACCCCTCTCTTTCACGCTCATTTATTATTGTCATTTATTCATTTGTTTATCAAATTTTGTCACAGTTTGGCTGACCAAAAACTCTAGGTTATAGCTCTAGTTTGTAGTTAAGAATACAAATGCCTAATTATATCTCATTATTATTATTATTACTATTCTTTCCCACTGGCAGCTTGAGTTTCTTGAATTTTGCTGTTTCACAGAGCACCCACCCATCCTTTCCACCCCCACCACCTGTACCAGAAGTCTTTATCCTCTGACCTCTATTGGATGTCTTTCTCCTGAACACCTCCAAAGGTTTAATGTTCCCCCATCCCTGTTTAGGGTTTATCTCCTATGTAATGTAGTGATTATGTAGTACATAAAATGATGGTGTAGTGTATGCAGGTTGAAGGCTATTATATGTTTTTCAGGTACATGATGCTGCTGTCCCCTATCCAGGGTTTCATGGGCCCACACCATCCACACCCTCAGAGTTGAGACACTTAATGTTGGCACATTGAAAGGTAGGTCTGGTGAAATTGTTGCGATGCTTGGAGATGTGTAGATTTGTGCTGTATCCAAGAAGTAAGGTGCAGAGGAAGTTCTGCTAGGTTCCTCACAGGCAAAGAACATAGGTATAAGATTTTCTGGGTAAGGAACAGTGGACGGTGTCGGGGGCATAGGTATACTTCTTGTGGAGAAATGGGTTGATAAGGTAATCGAGGTAGTCAGAGTCTGTGATAGAATACTTAAGATTAGATTAGTGCTGCAACATGGGTTTGCAACCATTATCTCTGCTTATGCTCCTCAGCCAGGGCTACCCGATGGACAGAAAGACTGATTTTATGACACCCTCTTGCAGACTACCTTATTGACAAATGAGAGGGACCTTCTCTTTGTGGCTGGTGACTTCAATGAGCATATTGGACAACATGCAGGGGGCTTCCATGGTATACATGGTGGCTTTGGTTTTGGTTCCTGCAATGAGGAGGGAACCAGGCTGCTGGATTTCTGCGATGCAAAAGATCTTATGGTTGTTGGATTGGGTAACGAAAATCATGGAGAGCTCATAGCCCAACTAATTAGGGAGTGAGTCAGTTTAGACGAGATGCAGTTTGGGTTTGTGTCAGGGAAAAGCACCACTGATGCTATATTTCTGGTGGTCAATGCAGAAACTAGGGATAGATAAGTGGTTAATGGGAGCTGGACAAGCAATGTACAGGGATGCTGTCAGTAAGGTGAGGGTATCAGTCCTCAGCCCCCTCATTCATCATCGCCCCCCAGGCAATAACAGAGGAATTCAAGACAGGATGCCCCTGGGAGCTTCTCTATGCTGATAACCATCCCTTAATTTCTGAGTCACTATCAGAACTAGAGGAGAAGTTTCAGGTGTGGAAGCAAGGTCTAGAATTGAAGGGCCTTAGAGTCAATCCAGCAAAAACCAAAGTACTAATAAGTAGGAAGGCAGAGAAATCTTAAATCCCTTCAGATAGATGGCCCTGCTTGATCTATAGAAAAGGCATAGATAGAAACTCCATAAGATGTACCCAGTGTAAGCTATAGATACATAGGAGGTGCAGCAATATCCAAGGAAGGCTAACTGGGAAGATAGTTTTTGTGTGTGGCAAATGCTCAGGAGCAATAAACACTGAAAATGTGCAGAAAACAGCTTCCGTCACATTCCAGGGGGGATTATTACATGTAATCGATAGCTTCCGTTACCTAGGTGACCAAGTCAGTAGCAAGGGTGGATGCTCTTAGAGTGTAGCAGCTAGAATAAGAATAGCCGGGGCAAAGTTCAGAGAGCTCCTACCTCTGCTGGTGACAAAGAGCCTCTTGCTAAGAGTAAAAGACAGTCTGTATGACGCATGTGTGCAAACAGCTATGCTACATGGCAGTGAAACATGGGCTGTGCTTGCTGAGGACAGCTTGCAAGAAATGAATTTAGTATGCTCTGCTGGATGTGTAATGTCAGTGTGCATACACAACAGAGTGTAAGCGCCCTGAGAGAAAAGCTGGACATAAGCATCAGATGTGGTATGCATGAGACGACTGTGCTTGTATGGTTATGTGTTGCATATGGATGAGGACAGCTGTGTGCAAAAGTGTCACACCCTAGCAGTAGAGGTAGACCCAGGAAGACCTGGGATGAGGTGGTGAAGTATGACCTTCAAACATTGGGTCACGTGGAGGCGATGATGAGTGATTAAGCCCTTTGGAGATATGCTGTGCTTGACAAGACCCAGCAAGCCAAGTGGGATTGTAACCATGGCCTATACTAGTGCAGCATAATTAGTCCATTTAAGAGTACCCTTCAATTATTGGGCAATAAGCTGTGCTTGCGAAGACCTGTTGAGTCAAGTGAAATCATTGTCATGGCCAATGCCAGTACAGTCTAACTGGCACCTTTGCTGGTGGAATGTAAAAAGTACCATTCGAGTGTGGTCGATGCCAGTACTGCCTGACTGGTCCCGTGCTGGTGGCATGTAAAAACCACCATTCAAGCGTGGTCATTGCCAGTGCCACCTGACTGGCTCCTGTGCTGGTGGCACATAGAAAGCACCATTGAAGCCACTACTACCTGACTGGCTCTCATGTCAGGGGCACATAAAAAGCACCCATTTCACTCTCGGAGTGGTTGGCGTTAGGAAGGGCATCCAGCTGTAGAAACTTTGCCAGATCAGATTGGTAACTGGTACAGCCATCTGGCTTGCCAGTCCTCAGTCAAACCATCCAACCAATGCCGACATGGAAAGTGGACGCTAAATGACGATGATGATGATGAACTGGTTTCACTCATTTGGATAATCATGACTGAACAGTTAGTGATGATGTTATAATTCCATGTTACCATTCCATTAGTTGTTATTTGATATTGGTGACATTAGATAATTCAGTATAGTTGAAACATGTATTCTGTGGATATTAGAAAACCTAAGGTGTTGCCACTGAGATGAAGAAAAAACATTCTATTGTTCTCTTACATGAGCAGAAACTATGATGTACTATCAAAAAGTTCACGGACTAGTTGTGTAGTGTGCCAACAGATGGCATAGTTGCATGCACAGTGAGAGAGCTAGCAGTGACCTTCATGAGGCAGTGTGCTAAGTGACATCACTGTGTTTACTTCTCAAGTTGTGAAATTTGTGTTTTTGTGATCATGTGTATGCTAAAGTTTGTGATTTTGTTATGGACAGGAACAAAGAGCCAATGCAAAATTTTGTGTTAAACTTGGGGAGTCTGCTAGAGAGATATAGATCATGCTTTGGCAAGCTTATGGTGACAAGGTAATGGGTTGTACTCAATGTTTTGAAAGACATAGGTGTTTCAAAAGCAGAAGAATGTCTCTGTAATATGAGCAATCTGAAAGACCTGCCACAAGCATCCCCACCACCGGAAATGTGGTACTGTGCATCGAGAATTCATCCTCCAGGGTTGGACTGTCAATGAAGAGTTCTACTGCAACGTTTTGAATCATTTGGGGGAGGATATTTGGTGAAAGCAACTGGATCTGTGGAGCACAAAGAATTGGATTCTCCACAACAACATTGCGCCCTGTCACTGAGCTCTCCTCACTCGCGAATCTTTCACCCAAAACAACATGATATCACTTCTGCACCTGCCCTATTCACCAGATTTACCACCTGTGGACTTCCATCTCTTCCCCAAGATGAAAATGCAGTTCAAAGGTCACTGTTTTAACATTGTTGTCAAGATCCAGAGTGTATTGCAGAAGGTCCTCAGCTTGCTTATGGAAAACGCTTTCCAGGCCAAATTCCAAAAGTGGGTGGAACGCTGAGGCTGGTGCATTGCTGTCCAAGGTGACTATTTTGAAGGAGATGATGCTAAAACTTAGGCAAATACGTTTCTTTTATTAAATATAACTAGTCCTGAAACTTTTTGATACCACATTGTAATTGGGAATCTTTCTACATCTCTGTTTTGGAATAATTATCCTTTTTCAGAGATGTTTCACTATTCTTCAGTTACCAAGAAAATTGCATATCTTGTCAGAATATAATGCTTCCCTAATTTACATTGTAATACATCAACTGGCCACAAAATAGATCTAGGAATATATTGTATAAAAGATCATGGGTAAGGCCAGAACAATGCGAAGTAAATGCAAGGCAAATCTCAAGAAAACAAATATATGGAAAGCAATTAAAGAGGCTGGTGAAGAAAATCTGAACAGGATTAAGCTAATCCACCCACACGGTTTAGCTTAATGGTTCAGAGCACCGTGATGTGTAATCACAGAGGTGTGAGTTCGAGTCACATAGCCGGCCACCAACACTTTTTTCTGTAAAATAGGGGTAGCTTATCCTGTTCAGGCTATATTATTAGCATTATCCTGCATTTGAGAATTTAAAATTACTTCTTTAACTTTCTAAGACACCTCTACGCTTCTAAAGCAAACTTTGTTTCTTTGCTTAGGTTCATCATAATTTGAATTTATATATATTGTTATTGGAGAGTCATTCTGTTTTAATGCCTTATTAATTAACACACTCACCAATTCAATTTCCACTCATTTTTTTCTAAAATTTTTGTTGCTTCTTGTAACCTCTTCAATAGTTTTTGACTCTGTATATATATATATATATATATATATATATATATATATATATATATATATACACACACACACACACACACACACACACACACATTATATATACATTTATATATCAAGACATATAGTCATTTACTAATTGGGAACTCATAAATAAAGATATTGTATGAAATATATTACTTGTAATATGACCCAGTGACCTTCTTTGGCTGAAAAATCCATAGCTTGTTCGGCTACTACTTCTTGTCCTTGTCCAAGTGAAATATTATGGAAGTTTTTGTTAGCAATTGAGAACTTGAGTTTTTTCCCCAAAGCTTCAACATCTTTCAATGGATCAACACCAGGTGACAAAATGAAGAATATAGGAATAGAAGGTCCTGATTCTTCATATGAAATAGAAAAATCAACTTGTTTTCCTTCAACATACTGAACTCCCATTTTCTCTTCAATAAAATTCCTGTTTGAAAAAGAAAATTGAACCTGCTTAATTACTGAAAACAAGGAATGATCCACATTTATTATTATTTAGCTATTACCTGCTATAGAAAGATTATTATTGAACACTTACCTATATTCAAAAGCTCTGCTGAATTCACTGTGAATACTTAGATTGCAGCATTCTGGTAGACAGCTTAAATTGCAGATATATGCTGTTTATTTATCTATAATCTAGTTTACTAAGTTCAATGGAAATATAGCATTTATAGCTCTACATCCTAGAACAGGGCTAGTCAACCTGAAGCCAGCCTGAGGCCACATGTGACCTGCAAACGTTTATCTGGTGGCAAACTTTTATTGCCTGATACTTTCTTGAAATGGGTTTATTTAAACAAACATTTAAACATTTTTATCAAAAATTAAAGATTGTAATGAAAAGTAAGAAAGGAAGATACTACTGTTTTTGCAACGATAATATTTCATGTTGAATCAACAATCATTCATTCATTATAGCAAAATGCTTTCAATTCTGTCAGTATACAAGTGGCCTTCAAAAAATTTCTGTGATTAAAGTGGCCTGCAATGTAGTTTGAGTTGGCCAGGCCTGTCCTAGAGCAACCCTATTTCTTTTACTTGGATCAGATGAAAATAAAACATACACCCATAGAAATAGCTGCTGCATCAATATGCTCATTAATCAAAAGCACCATTGGAATAAAAGCAACAATCACAATCTGACCAAATTCACTCTGCAGTAGACCCCATCAGAATCTACAAGTGTATAAAAATAGATAGAACAATAAAATAACTATATGTCCAAATTGCCATTTTATATGCCATATAATTCATCATTGTATGACAATGTGCAGTATGGTCTTTAGTGAGGCAAAATCATGGTCTGTGTATTATATCTGGTCCTTTAGATGACTACCTGCATTACACACATATCTTATACTTACTTCACACACTTTCAACTATTTTTGTGATTTGCTTCATCAGCTGGTGGGATTCTGTAACTCTCCCTCTCCAGTACATCTTCTTTGTTCTTGTAAAGGTTAACAATGAGTGCTACATTAGTCATTGAGAATAATGTCTTGTACTAGATTAAATTCTACATGCTCCAATGTTTTCAGCATTTCAGCAACTATTTCTGACAAAACTGAAGCCTTTTCTGCACTTGTGCTCCTAATTACTCTGTGATGCATGCATGAATAAATTCTATTCTAAGTGGAGTCTGCCCTTTGTTTTCACTATTTCATTCATATACCTATTTAACAATCTCTCATTATGGTACTTGTATGCTTCTGTGCTTTTATTGTCATTGGGAGCAATTGTGTTGGTTACTTGGGACCCACTTGTTCCATTTACATCTGGTTTTAAATCAACATATGTTCTTATATTTCATGTTTCTTGTCCTCACAGGATTTAAGCATCTTGCTTTCAGCTTCTCTCTTGGTTGGGTATGCTTCATGTTTTGCTTCCTGCCTTACATTGTTTCTTTTTAGTTTATTTTTTCAGTCCTTTCAGATTTGTTTCATAGCTCTTTTCCTACACTATGTACCTATAACCAGGCTGGAGTCTCACTCCATCCCTAGAATTAGTCAGTGGCTTGCAACAAATTTTCTCCAGAAATTTCTATCCCCTTTATTACAGCCCTCTTCCACCTTTGTAAAAAAATATGACATCTAACTAAGTAGAAAAGACAAATACAAAATATAAAACAGAGAAGCAAACTTAATTTGTCACTTTGGTAATTTCTTTGCATTTATTTTGATTTAAAAAATGTTAACTTTTTTTGAATTTCAAGGATCCACTAGTTCTCAGTTCCAGTTTCTGTAGCATATTAATTGGATGACTTTCCCATCCATTCTTGGAACAAGATACCAACCTTGTTACAAATTGTTTGTTGTTTTAGCTTTTGTTTATTTTCCTTTTCACACTAAATCTCTTTATTTAAGATCATAATCAATTTTTGTGCACTCTTACCGTGCAGACAAATGGCTAAAAATGTTGTTTCAAAGAACAGTCATTGATATTTGCTTTGTCAGCCACTTAACTCATGAGGTTCCTTTCTTAGGATTGGTGCTTTTGTCTTTACTTAATGGAGGAGAATAGCAGCCTGAGGACATTGAAGGTCTTCACAGTGACCAATGTAAGAGAATATTAAGTCATTTTCTACTGAAATCCCAGATTTGTTTTTAATAAAATCAACAGAATGTATTACATGTGGAATTTCAGATAAATGACTTGATCCCTTCAAATGGAAAGAGAATTGTTCTGTTTGGATTCTACTGTTACTGTGGTTGGGAGGGGGATAACAGGCTCTAGTTATGATAAGAAACAGCATTCATCTTTTAAGTGAACAAAATATTTATTAATTTTACAGTGTTTTCACTGCTAGAGATGCTAAACTGTGCTATTCAAAGCTAGGTAGATTAAGCAATTGGTAGTTAAATATTTTGATCATAATGTAGTGTCAGTGTCAGTTTACAATATACTAATTGCTGTTCCAATTAGTATATTACTACTATTTATGTTATAGTAAAGCAAATAGAACACTACGTGTAATGCACTAAATATTCTTCCACAAACCTCATGGCATAAGTCATTCTATCAGGTCTCAGAGATCTCATTATACACAATTTTTGGAGTGAAGTTTTATTTTTCCATTCTTGAGGAAATTTCTCTTTCTCTGGACATTCACTTTCAATGAATTTCTTCCACCGTTTTGCTGAACCTTCTATATCTTTATCTAGATTATGAAAATCTTCAAATTCAATCAGAGCCTGTTAATGAAATTACAGCAAAACAAAACAAACCAAAACAATTTATAGTTTAATAAAAACAATATTCAATTTTGAATTGTTAAATTAACAAATTATTAAATACTATCATCATCAGAGTTGATACTATTATCATAAAAGAGAGAACATGATCTTAGTTCAGATTGCTGTTGCTATTATTATTATTATTATTATTATTAACATGGCGAGCTGGCAGAATCATTAGCACACTGGATGAAATGCTTAGTGGTATTTCTGCTGAAGTTGACTTTGCCTTTCATCCTTTCGGGGTCGATAAATTAAGTACCAATGAAACAGTGGGGTCGATGTAATCAACTAGTCCCCAACAACCAAATTTCAGGCCTTGTGCATAGGCACAAGGCCTGAAAGTATTATTATTATTATTATTATTATTATTATTATTATTGAGTGAGAGAGTAGTGCATGCCATCAAAGTGATACTGAGGTAAAATATATGAAGCCCAGTATATCCATCATAACTACCTGTCTGATAAGGGTACACCAGGCACATGCATCACAACCATATGTGCATGACATGGTGATCTCATATCAAGATAAACAGCGCATGACCTTGTATGTGGGGCCCAGTTAGAATTTTCTTCAGGTTGAGTAGCTCATCCTGCTAAATAAGGATTGTTTAAAGATGTTGAATGAAACACCCATGTTTCCAGAGGTGAATTATTCAAACCCCAAAGAATTCCTCTCAACACATAGCTATGATGCTCCCCCAGAGATGCACATTGTCAGCCACTAAGGGACGTGCTCAACTGGTTAAGGTTAAACAACTGGCAAGCAAATCTGTGGTATTGAGCAGAATATTTGCTGTAGCCCATCTTGTTGTTGTTGTTGTTGTTGTTGTTGTTGTTGTTGTTATTATTATTAAGGTGGTTAGATGGTAGAATCATTAGCATGCTGGGCAAAAGGCAAAATGCTAAGTAGCATTTTGTCCATCTTTATGTTGTGAGTTCAAATTCTACTAGGATTGACTTTGCCTCTCATCCTTTTGGGGATAATGAAATAAGTACCAGTTGAGCACTAGGGTCAATGTAATCGATTTAACCCCTCCCCCAAAACTGCTGGTCTAGTGCGAAAATAAAAAATGTTCGTTCTCCTCCTCCTCCTCATTATTATTATTCGTCACTGAGAGAAATCAGCTTTGATCAAACCTGGAAAGGGATGGGCTCCAGCAGATTTAAAAGCCAAGATATGTTGTATCTTAGATACATCTATTATCAAACAACTGTGCTTATTACCTGACACTTTATGATTATGGTGCCTTATGATTACAAATATCCATAAGTGAATTGATTGAACTGTTACCTTTTATATCAACTCAGTGGAGTTTATATCTTCTGGCTGAATATGGAGGAGAAACTGAAATGATCACTGCAAGTCAATAAATATATAGCTGACAGCAATGAATTTGGGGAGTTAGAAATTATGTAATACTAGTGACAGGATATAAACTATCAACTTCTCAGCTGGCAACTTTTAAATGCACAAATAAATAAAGAAAATTTTTATTTTTTCCTACCTTGATACCTCCCCATCCGGTATGGCTGATAAAATTCACAGGAGAGATTAGGTTTGGAATAAAAGGAAAGCGCAACAAAAAGTCCAGTTCCTTTGCATTAAGGTCATTCTTTAGTAAGAGAATCTATCAGAGAAAACACATTATTAATGGTATCTATGAAATAATATAGGATGCCATCAATTTGTAGTTTATCAACAACTAATCACTTATTCACACAGATATGTGCAATTTAGAATTACAAAGAATGCTTTTGGCTCTAGGAAGAATCATTGAATCATTTTCGTCACTCTTTGCATATCAGCTATTCCTTCTATGTGTTTCAACTTTTAATGTTCACATCTTTGTTAACACAATTGGTGGTGTTTATATTTATATAATCTTGCTTATGAGATTATGTGTATAGAGTTTAAAGTTTTGAGGTACCTGCTACATATGAATGAAGCCTTTGCATGAAAAGTTAAGGGAGAACAATGTATTGCATCATCTATTTGTATGTGTAGTTAGAGGTAATAGACAGATAGTTTTTAATGTGCTATAGGAAGAATGTGAGTGACATAACCATACTTGTGCAGTGTAGCTAACCCCAACTCACACCATGAACCTGAAGTTTGACAAGATTTTTGATCCAAGAGATTTTATTATCAACAGAGATAACAATTATATATATAATATGTATGTATCTAATATAGTTTTTTACAAAAGAAAGACAAAGAAAAGAAAGAAAAAAAAGCAGAAGAAAAGAAAAAGGTGACAGATAAAAAGGAGAAGAAAGAGATTAAAAAAACCATCAATGCAGCATCAAGTGCTTCAGACAATTTATTGCTTTGCAGATTGAATCATCCTTGATTGAGGAGTCTCATAGCTGAAAGTAAACCATGTTTCTACCTAGCTGAGGACCTTACTGTGTATACCAGCAACCAGTGAAAAAATCATATTGGATGCAGTGTGACAGTGTGGACATTTATTATATGTTAAACCAGTCCAATTTTGTATGCCCTCTGGTGATGACCAGAGCAGAAATGAGCAAGGTTAACTTGTTACTGTAACAGTGCAACCTAGCATAGTACTTGGAACTTGTGTCACTGTTGATTATACTGATATGCATAGGTGTTTTTTATGCTAACCTATGTTGATATCAATAATAGTTAGAACAGTGTATGTGGGAAGTTTTTACTATTGAAACCATAGTGTATTCTCCCTATTAGATTAGTGAGTAGTGTGGTGGTTTGAGAGTAAAAGTCTGAATATATATGATTTAGAGAGGAGGATATGTGGGCTACTGATGACCTTTCTCGCACTATTGAGAGGTTGATGGATCAGTATGATGTTTTGCCGTGATTTTAGCCAGCATGTAGTTTGGAATTTTGCTGTGTGGTATAAATAGTTGTAGATGTTGGTGAGTGTAGTGATTCTTTCAAAGCTTAAGTGTTTCCAGGGATAGTTTGTGATTTTATCATGCCCTGAGGTTTTGAGTTATTAGATTTACCTATTGTTTATTGGGTGTTTGATAGACGGAAGGAGTCAAAATCATGCTCTATTATTTGGTGTGGATTTTGTTAAATGATTTTTGAAGACATATTTAAAATTGTTAATCTAACGTAAGGTATATAGGACACCTTTGTTGTTAATGATGCTAATTATTCTATATACCTATGTAATGTTTGATCTGTGGTTTATTTTGGATAAAAATGTTACCAGTTTAAAAATTTCTCTATTGTTTTTGTCATTTATTTTCCTGTTTAGTTGTTTGATGCTGATTTAAATTTCTGTTATGTGTTTGTTTGAAGTTGTATCTGGTCTTTATAAGGTGGGTTATTTGTGATGTGCAATTGAGATTGCATTTATTCATATTGAATGTGTGTATAATTATTTTGTCGAATGTTTATGTTAGTGAGTGAGGTGTTCTTGGATTCTGAAAATACTGACTTTGTTTTTTGAAGTTTGTGAAAGTGATGTTTGCCCTATTCTTTTATGTGTCAGTGTACTGTGATGATAATTGGTACATGATCTGATAAAAGTTAAGTTGTGTTGCTATAATGTTATCTCTTGTATGAGGATATTTGTGAGAGTGTTACAAGATTGAGTCTCAATGCAGTTGCTCAAATGTTATGACCTGAAACCAAATCTTTAAACATTGCTCTACTGTGTTGAAATAAAGGTGTATGGTTCAGTAGTTAGAGTGTCAGGCTCACAATCATGAGGTAATGAGTTTGGTTCCCAGACTGGGCTGTGTATTGTGCTCTTGAGCAAGACACTTTATTTCATATTGTTCCAGTTCACTCAGCTATAGAAATGAGTTGCAACATCACTGGTGCCAAGCTGTATTGGCCTTTGCCTTTCCCTTGGATAACATTGGTGGCATAGAGAGGAGGTTGGTATGCATGGGTGACTGCTGGTCTTCCATAAACAATCTTGCCCAGACTTGTGCCTTGGAGGGTAACTTTCTAGGTGCAATCTCATGGTCATTCATGACTGAAGGGGGTCTTTACACTTTACCCTGGATAAAGTAACAATGTAATAATTTTTGTGAAACCGTCTCCCTCTCTCTCCCTATGTATGTATGTATGTATGTATGTATGTATGTATGTATGTATGTATGTATGTATGTGTATGTGTGTGTGTGTGTGTGTGTATGTGTGTGTGTGTGTGTGTATGCATATATGCACATAGACACATTTCTCAACACTATCTTTAAAGAGATTAGAACAAAAATATGAATTTCTATTCTGTCTACATCTCTCTCTGTATGTATAATGACACACTTGTATACACTGCCACATGTCTATATATATAAAATATTCTTTGTCTCTCTGTCTGTCTGTTTTCTATGCATTCTCAAACAGCTTGACCAAATCAAATCAAATTTTACAAGGCAATAGTATTAGACCTCGCAAGTGTCAACATGTAATTTTTATTTTCATTTGAATTCAAACAATGTAACATTTTATCTAAATAATCTTTCTGTAGCCAACTATAGTAAAGGATATTTCATACCACAATGACATCACATTTTGTATATGGGTGTGTATGTATCTGTGAGTCTGTGTGTTTTTGCATGTTCGATATATTAAGCCTCAGAGAATTAAATACACATACACATCTACACATACACGTCTACACATACATATACATATGTATATATATATGAGTATATGAGTGTGTATGTGTCTGTGAGTGTGTGTGTGTGTGTTTGCGTATTCATTACGTATGTTAGGCCTCAGAGAATTAAACACACACACCTACACATACATATACATATGTGATGACTGACAAGTATATGTGTGTGAGTATATGTGAGAATGTATGTGTGTGTGAGTATACATACATTTTTGTGACCACACACATACACACACACACACACATCTAAAGAGAAAGAGACACACACATACAAAGGGAGAGAGATAGGCCGTTATAGAGAGTGAGAGATACAATTAAAATGTTAGATTCTTTTGCGTGTTCCTTATGTATGTTAGGCCTCAGAGAATTAAACACATACACACATCTACACATACATATGTTTATATAAGTGTGTACGTGTCTGTGTGTGTGTTTGTGTGTTCATTACATACTTTAGACCTCAGACAATTAAACATACACACACACATACACATGTGATGACCGACAAGTATATGTGTGAGAGTGTATGTGTGTGATTATACATACATTTTTGTGACGACTGATACACACACACACATCTAAAGAGAGAGAGAGACACACAGACGGAGAGAGATAGACCGTTATACAAAGCGAGATACAATTAAAGCGTTAGATATTCAGAGAGAGAGACAGACAGACAGAGAAAGAGAAAGAGAGTGCCGTCCTGCAGAGATCTAGAATTGGCTCACAAACATCTACACATACATATTCATATGTGATGACTGACAAGTATATAATGAATATTGTTTACCTTGAGGTGT
This sequence comes from Octopus bimaculoides, assembly GCF_001194135.2. Taxonomy (NCBI): domain Eukaryota; kingdom Metazoa; phylum Mollusca; class Cephalopoda; order Octopoda; family Octopodidae; genus Octopus; species Octopus bimaculoides. Next base: position 113,333,709 of record NC_068981.1, on the reverse strand, counting down.
GAATGAATGTATGTCTATGTGTCTGTCCTAGTATATGTGAGTGTGTATATGTGTGTGAGTGTATGTGTGATAATTTTTATTTTCATTTGGATTAAAACAATATAACACTTTATCTACACATACATATACATATGTGATGACTGACAAGTATATAATGAATATTGTTTACCCTGAGGTGTGCACCTGTCTTAGTATATGTATGTGAGAGTGTATGTGTGTGTGAGTGAATGTATGATTGTCAATTACACTGTGTATGTGTGTGTGTATGTTTAATTGCCTGAGGTCTAAAGTATGTAATGAACACACAAACACACACACAGACACTTATATAAACATATGTATGTGTAGATGTGAAAGAGCTATACTGGCTCTAACTGATGAAATGGTTGATAAACACAATCATGAACATCTTCAAAAGTTAACAGATACATCAGAAATGACTTTTCGATCAATTCACACAACAGTCAATCAAGATCAGGCTGTTCAATACCCTGTTGAATTTCTCAACACACTTAAACCCACTGGGATGCCACTGCATAACTTGGCACTAAAGCTGGGTGCTCCCATTATGTTGCTTAGGAATCTTTACCCACCTGTGTAATGGAACTCGCTTAATTGTTACTTCCATGATGCCCCATGTTTTAGAGGCAACAATCATAGCTGGTAGTCACAAAGGAGAAAATGTCTTTATTCCAAAAATTCCTTTCATGCCTACAGATGTTCCATTTGAATTTAAGAAGCTTCAGTTTCCAGTCAAACTAAGTTTTGGTATTTCAATTAACAAATCTCAGGGTCAATCCCTCAAGGTAGTTGGACTTGATCTCTCTACTACATGTTTCTCCTATGGCTAACTCTATGTTGCATGCTCACGAGTTGGAAGCAGCAACAATTTATTCATTTGGACACCAATGAATATTGTTTACTCTGAGGTGCTTCAAGATTGACAGATTTTCATTTCTAAGTTCTATTATCATTACAATTTGGATATTTTTTAAATAAAATATAGATATTTTGAAATAATGATGAAAAAAAACATCTTCATATTTATTGTTTATTAATCTGAATAAGAACAGCTGTAACCCAGGCAATGCCAGGTCATTCAGCTAGTATACTAATATAACAGTATTATCTGTTTGTCTGTCTATGTGCCTGACTCATTGCCCCATCCCCAATGACCAACTGACTTGGTGGTATTGTTGTACTGAATAGATTGTATACTGTCTAAAAATGGAAAGATACATTGGATAATACAATTCTGCATATATTATATTAAAAAAAAAAACAATAGGATGGTGAAAGCCAGAACATCAGTCAAAGAATGAAAAGTTGACAGAAAAAGAAAATAACTCAAGAGTAAGAAACAGTATGTGTCATACCTGGAAAGTTAATTGGGAAGTGAAAATCAACTTGTCTCTTTCAAACAATCCCCTTGTGGTGTATTGATACACAGAATATGTTATCTTATCTATCAGGTTTACAACTCGTCCAGAAACATCTTCAGCGAGCTCAGCTTGTTCTATAGCCTTTTCAAATACTGTACTGAATGCCTGAAAAATGAAACATGTTTTACTTTAATTCTTTAATTCCTTATTCCTTTATATGTTTTGTGCATCATTAAACTTTTAAAGTGAGAGTAACAGGTTTGATATGTTAGCTAACTAATTATTTTAACACACACCTATTGAAATCTCTTAATGAGAATGGAATCTACTGTGGGTAGTTGATCAATGCTTTAATGGGAAATAATCCAATGACTATGACAGAGTCTGCCTATATCCTCAGAGGACAGCTCTGGTCACTTAGTGAGGTTTTGAGTTGCATGTTTTGCAGATATTTGGGACCTTTTCTGTTTGGCTGCACCTGTGGAAATTTTAAAGTTTACTGAAAATTTTGAAATTTGGTGTATTGATGTAATTTTCTGCATTGAATTTCAGGAGATAATTCACTTTTTCCAGAAATTTTTTTTTAAAGAGTTACAGAAGTTTAAAGTTTGATCATTTTTACCCAGCCAGAAAACAGGATTTGGAAGCTGTCATTTTGTGCATGACAGCATGTGTTGTTAACTGTAAACGAATGAAATATTGGTGGAATTCTGCTTTATGCACACCATATAACCCCTCATAACTTTATTTTTTGGAATTTTCAGAAAAGTTTTGCGAATTTGTATTCTACACATGAGAATTCATATGATTATGCACCCCCCCCCC
>NC_068981.1:113328960-113331475 GCF_001194135.2 Octopus bimaculoides | reverse complement strand
CCCAAAAAAAAATAGCTGTGATTTTTAGCACATTCCATGATCATCTTATACCAAATGTGTTTTAAGAATTAAATAAGCAACAAAAAGAACATGTGTTAAGCAGCTTGGTTTGTTACTATAGCTTTGTCTGTAGCTTTGATTGGCTAAGATTACCCAAAATTTGTAAACTTTAAAAGCTATTAACTTTTTATTTATTGATTTATGGTGAAAATGAATTTCCTGTCAATGATTACTCTACAAAACTACATCACACCAAATATGAAACCAATTGAAACAAAAATTTAAGGAATTGAAAAGTGGCAGCCAAACAGAAAAGGTCCAATATTTGGCCTGGTTGTCCCTATTTGATGAATAATGAATAGATGGCATTACTTTGTTAAGTTTACCAGAAAAATTAATAGAATAACAAACCAACTTTTAGTACTTAGTTCTGTATGGGTTAAATATTAGGTTGATTTAATTAGTTTTTCCCTTCTCTATAAATCTGTAGCCTTGTTCTAGAGAAACCAATGCTTGTTAGCTCTAATGTGGTGGCAATAGTACACCACAAGATTAAATGCTTGTCAGTGTCTAGTTCAATGCCTTCTGTTTTGAAACCAAACTGGACTTCATTTCTTTGGAGTTGAGAAAATGGATTATTCCTGTATACCTTCTTTACAATATCTGTCTTGCTGGTCCTATTTCTGTTGGAACATTTCATTTATCTTACTTTTTATCGTATCAATTTCTGACTGACATCAATAGTTTGAAACTGGGTGCCGGTTGATACTACAACATTTGTGAGTTAAAGATAGTGAGCACCATCAAGATGAAAGTAAGCTCTAAGTAAACAGACCTGACTTCAATTGTAACTATTTCATTACATTTACATTGTTAGTGCTCTTGAGAAAGGCAAAATATGTACATCTTGCTCCCATCTCAGTACTCATTCACTCAAAGTCAATTGTCATTACCCATTGTTAAGTCACCCTTGATTAAAAGAAGTGATAAAATTTATCTATTAACAATGAATAAGAAAACTTCATAAAGACAGGATCATTAAAAGAGGAGTAAATAGTAGTTACTATCTTGCTACTGCTGCACTGTCTTTTTTTAGTTACCACTATCATTCTATTGCAACCATCCTCACAGCCTATGTTTAGCTACTGCCATACTTTTTATAGTAACTACTACATCCATGTAGTCATCCTTATTATAACACTATTACTATGAGTACTTATATTCATCAGCTTATGTCTATAACATCTGAGTGAAGAGAACAATATTGTTGTAAATGAAATTTATTATTGATTAATCTAGGTTTGAATATCAGTATTTCAACATGCAAATATAAAAAGTATACATAAGAGGGGACAAAATGGATCACAGTGTGTCATGAGTTTACACCTCCTTGTTTAACTCTTTAGCATCCAGATTACTCTTAAATATAATGCTTATTTATTTTAATTGTTTTAAATTAACTGAGGTGTGATGGAGGAAAAAGACAACAAGAAGCATAAGGGAGAATGAAACACTGGGACCTTACCTTGTCGACCATGGCGGAGTAAACAATCGCTCCAGATCAAAACACGTCTTCTCTGTAAGCCATCTGTCTTCGAACTGATCCCACGTGCTCGCTGTCCACCGCGTGTGGCCGACTTCCAGTCTGGCCCTTCCGGTCTGGCCCTTCCAGTCTGTCTTCAATTCCGTTTGCTTCATCTCTCTCCACCAACAACATATAGCTCATCACAGCCCATAACACCACATGTAACACCACATGCCCCCCCCCACTGATCTACAGATCACTCAACCGGCTTTCCCACTCACTCCTCGCTCCTTGACTACCTTAATTGGTTTCAAAATCAGCCAACCAGGGAGGAGGGTGCCACTCCCTCTGTGGTCGCTGTGCGACCCCGGGACTGGCCTGAGCTCCTGGCGCGCTGCCGCTGGCTTCATCATCTTGCCTACTGCTGCTGTCTTCATCATCTTGCCCACTGCTGTTGGTTCCATCCTCTGAGGCATTGACAATCTTCCGCACATCCAAAACATGGCGTGGCATACCATTGACAGAGACGTTGTTCTTCGAATTGATGGAGGTTATAGTTCCTTTTCCCCATTGTGATGTACACCGTGCATTTGGGGTTTTACCCAAACTTCTTTCCTGACCTGCACAAAGGTGTGCTCTTCCTCTCCCTCGAGTCGATTTGATGCAATACACGGATGCCTCCACTTGTACCTGAATATTGCCCTGTGTGGCACCGACTCCTCAGCCTGTCCTGACCTGGACGACATATTGTACCAAAATATGGCCTCGATTGGCGAAATGTGGCCCCTCTCTGCCATGGTCTTGATGGTACGATGATGCCTCTCCACCACTCCATTTCCACTTGGCTAGTATGCCGCCCTGAAGAAGCAGCTGACCTGCCACCCATCAAGCATTTCTTTCAGTACCTCCAAGCGAAATGCAGTGCCATTATCCAGCAGCAGCTCATCCACGGTCCCTCATTCCAGGAATATCTCATTTAATACTTCCACG
>NC_068981.1:113325963-113328739 GCF_001194135.2 Octopus bimaculoides | reverse complement strand
TAGTCTCCTCAGCTCCGAGTCACTCAGACAGCATACTGCACTGCATCCTCTGGCACCTGCAACCAGGCTCGCTTTACCCTGGTTAGGACGTCTGCCCTGTTCTTTTCGGAAGGCACAAAAATCACGCTCAGCTTCAGATCAAACTCAGTGGTTAGCTCACGCAATATTCCCAATCGACGCTTTACCAACATCTCCGCAGCCCCTTTGGTTCACACCCTCCACTCATTGGTGATGACTGCCATCACCCAACCAAGCACAGTGGACAAATCGGTCCTAATTTTGATGGTGCGCAGCCCCCACTTCAAGGCCAGGTTCAGCCCCTTCAGCACGGCATCCAACTCCGCCACATTGATATGGTTTCAGTCATCCATCTTCCTGAGCCAGGCTGCATCTTCCACCACAGTGCCTCCCATTTCTAAGACAATCCCTATAACGATGCTACTGGCATCACACCAAACAATCCCGCTCTTTGATTTGGGAACATACCAACTGCCCCTCACTGGATCCTCTGCTCTCACTCTGACCAAGACTTCCTGCATCATGTCGGTCGTTTTCTCCCCCACTCTGTCATTCCACTTTGCTCCTTCGACTCGTCTCTTGATGAAGCTACATGCTGTCTGGAGCCATCCTGCAACCGGGTAGTGTCCCACCAGATTCCCACACACCAAAAACAGTTCCTGTCTACTCACGCTGGTACCCAGTTCGAGGATCTCGTTCCCTCACTGAAACACCAACGTGCCAGCCTTTTCTCTCCGTAGCCTGAGGTCCAGTGCAGCGCCTCCCTCCATGGCCTCTGATGGCTTGGCGACCAGTCCGAAATTTTTCAGGTGGCCTATGACCTCTGTTGCTGGCATTATGGTTTCATCCGCAAGGATGTCATCGATGTACGAATTGGTGGCCCTTTTTACTCTGTCTACCTTTCCCAGGATGGCCTTGAGAATTGTTGCCATAATTTTTGGCGCTGAATCTAGCCCAAACCCCAGCCTGGTCAGATAGTATGTCCAGCCCTTATACCTGACAAACTGATGCTTCCACAGTCTCTCAGCCACATGCACCTGCAGGTATGCCGACTTCAAATCGACGATCGTGGAGGCCCCCTGTCATCTGCCTCCATTCTCGCAAGGTGTCCACGCAGACATCTGTGGCCTCACCGCCCGTACAACATGATATGTGGTCATTCAAGCACTGATCTGACCTTATGCTTTGCGGGCTATACCACTGCCATCAGTGGCAGGACTCCGCTCTCTACTTCTTCTTCCCAAGGGATCAATATGCCCTCCTTAATCCACCGCTCCACCTCCCCCTCAAACTCGCTTCTGGCATCTCCTTTCAAAGTATGCTGGTAGCAGCCCACTTTATTTTTTAACGTTGGGGGCTCTCCCCTCCAGTGCCACTCCACTGTCCACCTCTGGCCATCGAAGACGGTACGAAAATCCTGGTCTTCAATGGTGTGCGCGGCATAGTTTTCTTCGTGGTTCTCACCAATGCACGGTGTCGCCATACACAGTTTCCCCACGAACCCGAAAGTCACACTGGCCTTGTTGACAGTAACACCTCCTAAACGGGTGAGTGCATCCATTCCCATCACCACGTCAATCTCATCCACCAAGTTGCCAACTACAATTGCTTGCAGCGTCAGCTTTGTTCCCTGCAACTCAATCTGCACGTCTGTAATGCCTTCACAGCGTACCTCTCACACTGCTTTCTCCACTCCACATCTCTACCACTCCTGGAGTCATCAGGGTCGTCGTAACACCACATTAACCATATTGTATCTCATAGCTTCAAGATTTCAATGATGTGATTGTTTCTTGGTATAATGACATTGTAGGGTAGGTGTGAGAGGCTGGACTGACTGGTTTGAACATAAAAGAGATAAAATATTTGGGCCAGATATAGCCAGTTTAAACACTAAAGGGTTAAATCTGGGTATATTAGTGACTTAATCCATTTCTTGCATCAACATATATTTTAAATAAAAATATTTGAAAATCTACTGAAGGTTTGATTGAGATTCAGCCAACATCTCCTTAATATATAATGCTGAGAGTGAAAACACCTTATCCAACTTGTTCAGATTGCTTTAAAGAAATTTAGTTATAGGTTATATATTATGTATTGCTTTGACAATTCAATTTTTGTTGATTATATCACAATTGAAAAGTGAATGATTTCACATTTTGGACAAAATAGAACATACAAACATAAAGCATACATATAGTATTCTCACAGCCATATCACATTTATGCACTATTTATATGTTATTTTTATTTTTATTTTCAACATATATTGGGTCTTACCTTCAGAGAAAACTGGTACATAGGATGAATTTTATTGAGATCACCCAAGAGAAAGTAAATCAAAGATGCTCTGCAGGCTGCTGGTCTGTAATTCTCTCTGGCATCATTGATTTCTTTCTCAGTAATCTTTGCTTCAGCAACTTTTGTTTCAATCTCAGCTGCAGTGGACTTTGTTGTCTCTAAATTCTCAACAAGAGTATAGTCTCCAAGGAAATTTCCCTCTGCAGCAGACAGTCGGGCTAATAGGAAATCTTCAAGTTGCTGTGTATTTAGACATACAGCATGTATGTATGCATATATATATATATATATATATATATCAAACAAAACAAGAGGAGAAATTGTTTATAAAACATTTAATTACATTATCTTACATATGTTTCATTAAAAATGAATGATTATTAGTTATATAATCTAAATTATAATCCAATACAAATACACACACATGTGGAGTATCCTGCTGACTGGCAGTGACT
>NC_068981.1:113319421-113325940 GCF_001194135.2 Octopus bimaculoides | reverse complement strand
TATTGGTAGGAGTTGCAGGACACACAAGTTCATCAATTGTTCAGTGACGGTCTTCCACATTCACGAATTTTCATGATGTTTCCGTTCGTTTGGGAGGTCAACTGTCACCCTGAATGAAGTTGATCTTCAAGCAACAAGTGACCATTCCTAAAGTAGGAAAACCACTCATAAATATGTGCTTTGCTCTTGGCAGCATCCTTGTAAGTTGTTTGAAGCATGACAACTGTTTCAGCTGCTGTTTTCCCAAGTAGAAAAAACGATTTCATGCAAGCACACAAAAACTGACAAACAGGGAGAAGCACTGCAAAACAATGATGCACCATATGGCAGTACAACTTAATCTGATGCCACTGGTTGGCAGTCTACTGCCTGAGGGTCACATCAAGTGACTTCTAGTGGGGGAAGCCTGAACTACAACAGGCTTGTTCCGCAGAGAATGTTTCTACTTACTTTGGGAACCTCCTAGTATATGTGATTATAAAATTCAAGTGTGGGAATTTGTATATATATATATATAATTTGGCATAGAACTCAATATATGTATGTATTAGAACAAGGTGTTAGATGAGTATTAGATGACACAGAAAAAACAATGGTTGTGTTATGAACTTCATTAGTTTACAGCTGTTTCTACTATAAGATGCTGTGGACTCTTAATTGAGTGCCTGAATAATATTCTATAGCTTCATCAGAGCCTTGAATATGAAGTGCAATTTATTTGAGGAAAAGAATTACATTTATGCAATATACAGGGAAAGTATTACTAATGAGAAAGTCAATGCTGATGTGTATAAAAAAAATTATGATTAAAAGGCAATTAGATTTACAAGCAGAAAAAGTAGAAAAAAAATATATGTATATATACACATGCACATGCATTGAAAAAATGCATGAAGAAACACAGTCACACACACAGTGCAGAGATAAATATACATGCACACACACACTCATACACACACACATATATATCTATGTGTGTATATATACATTTACATATATACACACACATATACACATGTAGGTCCACATACCTACATATAAGTACTACATACACACAGAAAAAATTGATGGAGACAGACAGAGATTGACCTACACATGCACAGCTCTATTCATATATATATATATGGATATACCCCTTTCACATACACATTCTCTCTCTCTCCCTTTTTCCAAAAAAAACAAAAACAACTTTCTCCTCTTCTAAACAAAGCAAAAAAGCATCTGATTCACATAAATGAGTAATATTCTGTTTTCACCATTTTGATTTTGTCTTGATGAATTCGTAAAACAAATGAAAGCACTAATAAAGGATTATCCAATATTCTGACTGCCTCCTTTTTCTCAATTTACAATATCTGTACACCACTTCAAACACTCTATACATATATATACTATATAAGACACTCGTTTCTTATTTTTAAGTTTAATTCTAACGTTATTTTTAATTTAATTATTTTTGAAATTATTTTTATTTATTTAAGCAAAGTAGCTAGTTAGAAAATCTCTGTGAGATGAAAGCAATAACTATCCTGAGAAGTAATGTTTGTTACGACTTCAATATGGCTGTTCCATATAAACTAACATTACTACCATTTTTAACCCCAAGAGGAAGCCTCCTCTAGCTGGTTATTTATTTATTTATTTTAAAAATTTATATTTTTAAAACATTATGTCTAGCCTTTGTTTTTAGTCCGCAAATCTGAAATCTTCTGTTTGCTAATTGGCATCTATTTCTAGCATTTTTAATGGCTAGACAACCCTAGATCTCCCCTCCAGTAAAATTTGATCACCTACTAAAGATGATGTCTATTATCTTTTTTACATCCACTTTATTACCTACACCACCCTCATTGATACCTAGCCTTGTAGGTCTGGCATCTGCTTTATTTCACTTTTTTCCCTTATCTGTCTGTCTTTACATTTTTCCCCACCCACTAATTTCTTTGGATAAGAATGCCCTTTACTAGTCCTTGCACTCCCTCCCTCTAATTTCCCTAGACAAAAATACCCCTCACTATACTGATTAGTATATATCTACTACAATGTCCTTATCTATTTATCTACCTAACTTTCTCACACCAATTTCTCTGGACCCTCACTATACTGAATAGTATATATCTAGTACAAAGCTCTTACTTATCTATATCTCACCAGAATGTATTATTTATTCCACCTCTTAGTATTTGAACAACTTTAGAACTGCTAGCATTCATTTTCCCTCACTATGGAGTACTGCATAACCATTCTTTTCTTTGCTCTCACAATGGTGCACTACATAACCATGCTTACTGACCATGGATTTACCTAAAGAATAAAATAAATATATACAAATCTAACTGGATCTAATTGGACCCCTCCACTCTCTTAGACATAATGAACCACAACAAATATCATTGATGAGGAACTTTCTTCCACTGTATCTATAACCTATATCTCTGCAATAACGAAATACACAACTTAGAGAGTCCTCGATATCCCAGAAACAGCTGTCAGAGACTATTTTTTTACTATTCATTATGTAGCTAAATTAGATTAAATTAAATCAAATTAAATGTCCTTGTCAAGTCTTGCCTAGTTGTTTGCCTTTGTGAATGGTGAAGATGGATACCATTTTGGCATAATACCAACAAACCCGAAGACTGTGTCAACAAAGCAGTTTCCTGCATGGACTTCAGTATCAAAACATATTCTCCAATTACTCCCACCAACCACGTGGTAAGCTATTACGCCTTACTTTTTTAAGTAATTCATTACTACATATTCTCATGTGACTGCATAGGCTCAGTTTATGTTTCTTATTCTACAGCCACACCAGCAATCCACTGTCAACCCTTCACCTTCTGCAACATTTCAACAATTCACTTCCGTGTTGCCATCTCCCACTGCAGCTCCTTTCCAGAATGTAAATGTTTATGTACAATATCTTTATTACAACTACATTCATTTGACCGTCAACCATATGATGGGTCATATTAGACACAGCACCGACCACCACAAAGGAAAATATATCTACTGCCAGCTTTTCCGTGCATTCAAAAATCATATATCCCCATCCCCAATTTTCCATGACAGGTTAGGGCCTGGAATCCTCCGAATGGACACATGACATGTTGCTTAGTTAAATTAGGCCATCATTTACTCCACAAATGTTTTGTCATAAATGCTGCACTTTCTTGTAACACGTTTCAACATAACTGTAATATACATACACACTATGTCATTTTAATCCTGAGCAATGCCAGGTATCTCTGCTAGTATATATAATAATAATAATAATAATAATAATAATAATAATAATAATAATAATAATAATAATAATAATAATATTAATCTCCATAAACTTCATTTTTTTTTTAGATTATTATTACAGAATGTATGAACCTGTTTGGGATTGCATCGAATGTTGAGCGATTGCTTGGAAAAAGTATGGCGAATTGGAGGACAGACCTGACAGCATATGGAAGAAGTTTAGGGACTGTAGAAATCAGGGGGGGGGGGCATCTTCCAAGGGGGCATCTTCCTGTCCCCACTGATCTTTGTACTGTGCATGATACCACTAACACTGATTCTGAGGAAAATAAATGCTGGGGTTGTATTCAAGAGCTGCAAATAAAAAGTTAACCATTTGTTATTCATGGATGACCTCAAACTTTATGGTAAAGATGAATCCTAAGTCAGTTCCTTCGTCAATACGTTGTATACTTTCAGTGCTGATATCAGAATAGAGTTCGGACTGAGAAAGTGTGGTGTGTTAGTCTTGAAGAGAGGCAAAATAAAATGTATGGACGGACTAACGATATCGTCGGGGGAGGTTATGAAGCAGATAGAAGAGATAGGCTATAAGTACTTGGGGATTTTGGAAATGGATAAATTAATGGAGAAAGAAATGACAAAAAAATTTAAGGTGGAGTACTTACATAGACTGAGACTGATCCTTAAGTCAAAATTAAACAGAAGGAATAAGATCGAAGCTATCAACACCTGGGCAATCTCACTCCTTAGATATGGAGCAAGGGTAATCGCATGGACAGTAGACGAACTAAACAGCTTAGACAGAAAGACAAGGAAGTTGCTAACTAGATATGGGTCACTCCACCCAAAAGGTGACACAGATAGACTGTATGTACCAAGAAAAAGATGGGGAAGAGGACTTATTGGATGCAAACACAGCATTAGAGCAGAAGAAAACAACATAGCATGGTATGTAAAAAATGCCACAGAACCGCTATTATTAGAAGTAGGAAGATCAGGCTTGTGTAGGATGAAAGATTACAAAGATAAAGCACTATACAAGAAATTGAAAACGAATGAAACTGAAAATAGGTGGGTAAAGAAAAGAATGCATGGTCAATTTCATAGGGATGTTGAAGATAAGACAGAGAGAGAGAAAAAAGATGGCTGTGGATGACTAAAAGTGATTTAAAACTGGAAACGGAGACTGTAATCTGTGCTGCCCAAGAGCAAGCACTAAGAACAAACTACATAAAATACAGAATAGACAGCACATCAGAAAGTGATAAGTGTAGAATCTGTGGACAAAACAGGTGAAACTGTATGGCATATGTAACCCAGAAGAAATATAAGAGATGCCACAACAATATAGCCAGGCTTGTCCATTGGACACTTTGCAACATGTATGGACTTGACAAAGCAAAAAATTGGTATGACCACAAACCTGAAGGCATTGTTGAAAATAGAAATGCAAAGATCCTATGGGATTTTATGATTCAGTGCGACCATGAGATTGAGAATAGGAAGCGAAAGAATAATTGTGAAAGAAAACAAACATAGCATGCCCAGCCGACAACAAGGTATGCAATAAGGAAGAAAGAAAAGTCGAGAAATATGACATATTAGCTTGGGAAGTTAAGCAGTTATGGTTGATGAAAAAGATGACAGTAGTACCAATAATTGTTGGAGCCCTGGAAACAGTGAGCAAAAATCTTGAGAAGTACGTGGAACAAATAGGGGCTGCAATAAGGGTGGAGCACTTGCAGAAAACAGCACTGCTTGGGACCGCTCGAATACTCTGGAAGGTGCTCAAAAAATAAGAGGTGTTACCCTAGTTCACTGGTAGTGAACAGCTGAGACTGTAGTACATCTCCAGCATTAGAAGCTGTGCAAAGGCAACAACAATAATAATAATAATAATAATAATAATAATAATAATAATAATAATAATAATAATAATAATAATAATAAAGGTGGTGACAGGCAATATAAAACCAAAAAGGAAGAATTGAATTGTCACTAATAGTGACTTAAGGTGCACTGTAGCACCTTCATTGTTAGAAATGAGAAGGTACTAAATTGGCAAGTCAATTTTGCTTGAAATTAAAGCTCATCAGCAGTACTACTCCATCACTTATAGGTAAGACTAATTCAACCTGTCAGTATGTAGAATTTACCATAAAAATCAATAACTGATTCAGCAAAATGGTTATGTGGAATTGTAAAATAATAAAAGTAGCTAGATGCAGTATATATATATATTTCGTTTTTGGATTTGGTTTGCAAGATTCTTTATGCAAGTTCGTGTGTTGAAATATATACTGTTGTGTTTGGGGTGAGTCATTCTCTTTTAGTACCTTATAATTTAACACACCCACTGGTAAAATTTCCACTTATTTCCTTTATTTTTCTAAAATCTTCATTGCATCTTGCAACCTTTTCAATAGTTTTGACTCTGTCCGTTACTCACACTACATTCCTTTTTATTTGTTTGTGTGCATATGTGTGGGTTAGTGTGTGTGTGTGTGTGTGCATATACATGCATGTATGTATGTATGCATGCATGTGTGTGTATGCATGTATTTATATATGCATGTGTGGACATTTGTATGTATGTATTCTGCATATTCATGTTTTTGCATGTCTGTGTTTGTGTTTTTATGTATGTTTGTGTGTGTGTGTTTGTATATGTGTGTGTGTACCTCTGTCTCCTTGTGTGAAGTAAAGTGTGTGTGTATATGGTCATGTGTTTCAGTCTTCATTTGTGTATGTGTGCTTGTCTGTTCATATAACCTATGTTCCTATCCGTCTGTATGTTGATCTGTTTACTTTCATATGGGTATATGCTTACATACATGTGAATATACATATATATACATACATATATATATGTGTGTATACAGTTCTATATAAAGCTATATTTGACAGTCAAGTTTAAGTCAAACATATAAGTTGCCATACACTTCTTCAGGGAATAATCTTTTAGAACAAACAAACAACAAATCAAACAAAAAATCAAAATTTGGAGATCAATACTGTATTTCTAGATTTCTTCCATATTTAAATTTATTGTTAAATGGCTCATTTCTATTTCTGTTCCTTTCTAAACTAAGTCCATTAAGGGGAGGTAACCCCTTGCCATATTATAGAAATTGTTCACAATTTTTTACTCAAATGTCTATTCTAATAGGAATTAAATTATTTTATCTCTAGGAGCTTTTTCAAAAACCACATATATATGTGTGTATACAGTTCTATATAAAGCTATATTTGACAGTCAAGTTTAAG
>NC_068981.1:113318349-113319172 GCF_001194135.2 Octopus bimaculoides | reverse complement strand
TATATATATATAAATAACAATAAATGGAGCAAAACGCATATAAATAAAAGTTCCTTTAATTCCTACACATGTTTCAAAATATATGAGTGCTCTCCTCCAAAGAAGTAAGAGCTGTTGGAATTCCACATATATTCATCTTCAGTGAATCAACATATTGATTTGGAAACTGAAAGATTGCAATAAGCAATTCTCTTTGGAATGGTCTATACTGGCTACTTCAGTTCCCTACGACAAAGGTAAGGATTTTTGTCCTCTTTGTAACTTGGAACATTTCTATATCCTGTTCTCCAAGAATCACCTAGTTAACCAAATAACTCAGAGGGCGTATCATTGTCAGCACTACAAGAGACATACCTTCTTTTATCGTTAACTCCATCATTCTAACTAGGTTAGGTTTTAAGCATTATTATTATTATTTTTTTTTTTTTCACTAAATGTCCTCTGAATAATATCTACTTCTACATCCACCATCACTTGTCTTTTATTTTCCCCTTCTATAGTTGATTAAGTAATTTCCTTCCCAGTAATGCTACTTGAGTTGCTTTGTACCACTAGTTGCTTTGCCTTTATATCTGACCTTCTCCTTATAAGCATGTATATCGTTGTTATTATTATTTCTCAACAAAATATCCTGTACCTCGTTCTTCCATTGATTTGCGTTAACATCAGTATATTAATATATCACAGGGTAATGATATTTCATTTATCATGTTTACATTCTTCGCTTCAAATCAGTATGTTATTAATCTTAATATTTTTAATATAATCTTAAACAATATATATGTATGTATATATATATATATATATATATATATATATATAT
>NC_068981.1:113316914-113317856 GCF_001194135.2 Octopus bimaculoides | reverse complement strand
TATATATATTTGCCTCAATCATCACTAGTTCTTTATTTTCCCCTTCTACAGTTAGCTAAGTAAATTCTTCTTAGTAATGTCACACAGGTTGTTGTTCGTACCTTCGGTAACTTCAACTAAGTATTTCCGATCTTCTTGTAAACGTGTACATTATTATCATTATTATTTCTCCAATAAATATCCTGTACCTTGTTTTACCATTAACTAGCATTAATATCCGCATAATAATATAATATATTACTAGGCTATGATGCTTTATTTATTTTTATATTTACTTTCTTCACTTCATATAAAGTATGTAATTAGTTTTTTCCTTAAGTAGAAAATGTTTTATTTGATGAACTCCCTTAGTTCTCTCCCTTCCTCCATTTTTGACTTAGCAATTAGCTCACGATTTTTAGTTTTCTTTACTGTGGTCTATTTTGCCTTCCTCCCCCATTTTAATCATTTAATTTAAACCTTTAGCATTACGTTCACAGCCCCCTCCTTTTATAACTCTATGTAAACAAGCATTCTTATTTCTAACGGTCACTTACTGGCCCATAGAATAATATTATTGCTACCTTTATATCTCTATGTAAACAAGCGTTCTTACTTCTAACGGTCACTTGGCCATGTAACATCTTAGCTCGTAAGTTACCTCATCATTTCGCATTTGTCTTGCTTTTATATGTTGATTCCCTGAAGATGAATATATGTGGAATTCCAGCAGCTCTTACTTCTTTGGAGGAGAGCACTCATATATTTTGCTCCATTTACTGTTATTATTCATATCTTCTCAAAATGCATCACTTCAACTTGGTATCTCTACCTATAAAACGGCTGTGATATCATGGTTTTTTGTGTAATTTTTGCTACCTATGGTAACTATTAACATATTTACACTGTCAAAGCTTTTTTTAAACTGAGATAATATTAATACATACATAAACTATATATATA
>NC_068981.1:113305296-113316778 GCF_001194135.2 Octopus bimaculoides | reverse complement strand
TATATATATGTGTGTATATATATATGTGTGTATATATATATATATGTGTGTATATATATATATATGTGTGTGTGTATATATATATATATATGTGTATATATATCATCATCATCATCATAATTTAATGTCTTCCTTCTATACTGGCATGGGGTTGGATGGTTTGACAGGAGCTAGCTAGGTAGGAGCCTGCACCAGACTTCAGTGTCTTTTTTGGCAGGGTTTTTAAGGCTGGATGCCCTTCTGCAGAATGAATTGAGTGCTTTTTATGTGGGACAAGCACAGGCATGGTTTTTACAGTTGGATGCCCTTCCAAGCACCAACCACTTTACAGTGTCATTTCCTTTGTTAGGCCCAACATCCTAAGATCAGTCCTTACCGCATCATACCATATCTTCCCAGGTCTCCCTCTTCTGTGGGTACCCTCCATTTTCAGTGATTGACACTTCTTTATACAGCTGTCTTCATTCATATGCATCACATGTCCAAACCAATACTGCATGTGATTCCTCTTATGCTCAACTTTTCTCTCTATATGTTTGCACTTTGTTGTACATGCACACTGATGCTGCACATCCAGTGGAACATACTGCCTGCATTTCCCTCCAGTCAGCATATATGTTTTCCGCATTTAGAGCCTATATCTCATTACCATGGAGTATAGCTGTTCACACACAAGCATCATACAGTCTACCTTTCATCCTGAGAAAGTCCTTTTGTTGCCAACAGAGGTAATAGCTCTCTGAACTTCCTTCATCTTATTCTTATTCTAGAAACAATACTTTCAGTGTGTGTGTGTGTGTGTGTGTGTGTGTATTTACAGCTGTTTATAAGAATCCATTAATGAACATTTGGTGTGTGGCTTTGTGAGTGTGTGTGTGTGTATATGTATGTATTCTTGTTGTGTGTATGTTAGTATATATGATTTTTAAACATGCAAGATGTTTTGCAAACAACTTGCACATGCGAGTGCTACCAGTCAAGGGTTATCAGGAGAGAATATATATATATATATATATATATATATATAGGGTTGGTAAAAAAGCTCATACCATTTTTTACATAAAATTCATTAACAATATTTAGATAGTTATACTGAACCACATATTTCTCATTTTTTTTTCACAACCTTACACCATCTTTGAGACAACTTCCCAGAACTTGGCATCTTTCTGGGTCATGAACTGGTCTAAGTAGTTTTTACACGCTTTTATAGAATCAAAGCTCTTCCCATTAAGAGAATTTTGCAAGGATTGAAATAAATGATAATCTGAAGGTGCAAGACCAGGTGAGTATGGTAAGGGGGATAGGACTTCCCACCCAATCTGCATCAACTTCTGCCTGGTCTAGTATTGTCAATTACCTCCTTTAATAAGTCTAATTGGGAACAATAATAATCTGAATTTAACATCCAATTTTGTGGAAGTAGCTTATGATACACAATGCCCTTCCAATCCTACCAGACACAGAGCATCATCTTTTTTGGATACAATCCAGCTTTTGAAAAGGTTGAAGGTGGTTCATCTTGTTTTCCCCAGGACCTTTTTCATTTTGTGTTGTTGCATGTAAAGAATCCATTTCTCGTCACACGTGATCATTCTTTTCAAAAATAGATCAATTTTGTTTCATCTGAGCAAAGAATTGCAGATGGAAATGTGCTCTATTAAGTTTTTTTCTGTTATGAGGCTCCCAAACATCATAGCAATTCACATAACCAAGTGTTTTTAAATGCTTTATAACACTCACTTGAGATACATGGTGAGTCTCCTCGATATCTTGCATTCTGTGACTTGGATTATTTTTTATTGAAGTCTCAATTTGTTCATTATCAATGATTGTAGGCCTGCTGGAATGTTAATGATCTTCCAGATCAAAATTTTTGGTTCTAAACTAGTGAACCACTTACAAACAGTACTTAGCTATGACATCATCTCATAAACAACATAGAACTTCTTTGCTCTTTGTGCAACATTTTCGCCTTTCCAGAAATAAAAGAGCATTAAATGATGAAAATTATTTCATTTTCTTTCATTTTCAGTTCTATCGTAAGAACAGTAGAAGTAAATAATTAACACAAAACTCAAATAGAAAAATGCGTTGAGATCTTTAACAGAAAATATATATATCATATGTTTCTGTCACATGATAAAACAAATCACATGATTAAACATCACCAGTTGCAAAATGCTACAAACTTTTTACCAACCCAATATTACTGTGAGCATGGGACGTAAACAGCACCATCCGAACATGGCCAATGTCAGTGCCGCTTGACTGGCTCCCATGCTGGTGGCATGTAAAAAGCACCCACTACACGCTCAGAGTGGTTGGTGTTAGGAAGGGCATCCACCTGTAGAAACACTGTCAGATCAGATTGGAGCCTGTGGCGACCTCCTGGCTTCCCAGTCTCCAGTCAAACCATCGAACCCATGCCAGCATAGAAAACTGATATTGAACAAGGATGATGATGATGATGATATATATATATATATATATATATATATATATATATATATATGCAGTAAATTACATTGCTAGAAGTGCAGGTAAAGGAGCTGGAGATATGATAGGGATGATGATGGGTGCCTGCGAGAAGGGTAGGGGCCAGTGCAGCAGCATGAGCAGGAGCAGGGGAACGAGCCAGGTTGGGAGGTGGGTTTAAGGAAGAAACTGTGGAACAGGTCATGCAGGTTGTAGGCTTGCTTGAAGGATGGAAGGGGTAGGTTGGAGAAGATGTGCAAGGTGTAGGGGTCACACTGGAGTCACTGGAAGGCTCAGAGAATGGTGCATTGAAGGGGCAGGGTGGAGAGGTGGTAGGTGAGGGGAAACGGGAGACGGGCAATGGTGGGGTGGGTGTGGGGAGAGAGAGAGCAGAGGCATGGTTCTCACGAAGGGTGCAGTGGTGAGCCATTAGTTGAGACTGAGTCTCAAAGTCATGGTTGTCACTGCAAAGCCTGCACAGATGGAGGAATTGGGAGTAGGGGATGGAGAGTTTGGTGTGGGTAGAGTGGGAGGAGGAGGAGTTAAGGTAAGAGTGTGAGTCAGTGTGTTTGTAGCGGATGGAGGTAGTGAGAGAGGAGTGGTGTATGTTGACCGAAATGTTGAGAAATGAGATGGAAACAGTGTAGGAGAATTCGAAGGCAAAATGGAAGGATTGGACAAAAGAGAGGAAGGAGTCTAGCTGTTCGTGGGGGAGTGAGGTTGCACCGATACAGTGATCAATATAACGAACATATAGTTCAAGAGTGGGACCAGTGTATAGTGAGAATATTTGGGCCTCAGCATAGCCAACGAACAGGCTTGCATATTTGGGGCCTATTCTTGTTCCCATGGCCACTTCTGAGTTTGTTGGTAAAAATCTTTCATGAACGAGAAGCAGTTGAGGGAGAGAACAAGTTCAGCCAGATGAAGAAGTGTGGAGTTGTCAAGTTGGGGGTTGGGGGTTGGGTCAAAGGTCTAGGAAGTGTTTGTGTGCAAGAAGTCCTTTGTTGTGTGGGATCACCATATATAGACTCTTGATATCAAGAGTGAAGCGAAGTTTAGAGGGACCAGGAGGGAAGGAGAAAGAGTAGAAGAGATGGAGAGCATGGTTAGTGTCATGGATGTGGCAGGGACATGATTGAGGTATTTTGAGATGATGGGGCAGCCAGGATTGTTCGGGTTGTGGATTTGGGGAAAGAAGTAAATGGTGGGGGGGTGCAGTCAATGAGGATGGAAGTGGTGTGAGAGAGATGGGAGGAGGAGATGAGGTCATAGATAGTGGAGAACACAGCCTGTTGGTAGTTAGGCATGGGGTTGGAGTGTAGAAGGCAATTGGAGGTGGTGTCATGAAGTTGGCAGATGATGTCTTTGCAGCGTTGGCGACATCAAAGGGCCAAGAGTTCGGCCAGGGAGATGTTAAAATGTTGGGGACACCTCTAAAAGTTAAACTGGTCCACAACATGTTGGCAGATGCTTGCAAAATGATTGACTGCTTGGAACTGGCATCCAGTGGGATGATCAGTGACCCAGGTTGGTGAAGCAGTCCTTTTCATTAGATGCAGGTGGAGTGTTGTGGAATAGTGCATATAGCCTGACGTGATGCACAAAGCTATGAATATCAGCATGGGTCTGGATGGAGTGAGTGGGGTGAAGTACAGACCCTTACTGAGAGGAGAGCGCTGCACCTCAGAGAGGGCAAGATCAGGAAGAATGGTAGCCACAGACTGAAGTGGGGAGGGGTGGATGAGTTAGATGTGGAGTGGTGGTGGGGTACTGGAAGGCTGGGAGGAGTAAGCGGGGTGTTGAAGTAGTGGAAGGTTTGGGGTGATAGTGAGGGGGAAGTGTATCAGGGAGGAGGTAGGGGTGGGATGGGTGTAGTGGCATCGGGTGTGACAGAATGAAGGAGTGAGAAGAGTTTATGTTGTTTAGTACCAGTGAGGAACTCATGGAAAAATATGATTTAAATGGATTATGAAGCATAGAGTGGAATGTGCAAAGGAAGGTGAATGAGAGGAGAAAAAGATGGAATAAGCAAGAAGGAGAAGGTGGTCAAAAGTGTGTCAGAGAGATTAAAACGAATGGTGGCATGCATAAGGTGGTAGGAAGTAGTATGGAGTATGGGTTGGATGGCAGAAGCAGAGTGGAATGTGGGGTGGAAATGGGGGCAGAAACCTTTGGGGATGAGGTGGTGGTGAGGGCAGTGACTGAGAAAGGAAATGTGACTTCAGAAGCATGTTTTTTTGAAAATCAGTTGGGAAAAATTAATAGAAGGTTGAAAGTAGCGGAAAAGAAGTGTGAAAAAGTTTTTTTTAGGCAGTGGTGAAGGTGAAGGAGGAAAGATTTGTAATTGGAAGAAGGAGAAAAAAGAAAAAAAGGAGAGTGAAAGACAAAGTAATGACGTATGGTGTATAAAAGTTCAAAAGATTCAAAAGTTGTGAAAGGAAGAAAAGAAAGAAGAAAAGGAGAAGTGAAGAGGGGAAGTAGGTGTGAGAAAATGACATTGCTGGAGGTGCAAGTAAAGGAGTCAGTGATATGATAAGGATGATAATGGGTGCCTGTAAGAATGGTGGTGTTGGAGAGGTAGGGGCAAGTGCAGTAGCATGGGCAAGAGCAGTAGAATGAGCCAGGTTGGGAGGTGGGGTTAGGGAAGAAACTGTGGACCAGGCGGTCATGCAGATTGTAGGCTTGTTTGAAGGATGGAAGGAGTAGGTTGGAGAAGATGTGTGAAGTGGAGGGGTCAGACTGGAGTCACTGAAAGGCTCAGAGAATGATGCATTGAAGGGGCAGGGAGGAGAGGTTGTGAGGGGAAACGGGAGATGGGCAATGGTGGGGAGAGAGAGCAGTGGCACAGTCCATGGAACAGGCTCTGGCAAACACACAGTATATAGTGCATTATTAGTCACCCATTAAATTTAGGACATTTTTGTAAGGAAGGAGGTTATGTTTTCATTGGTGTTGGTTTGTCAGTCTGTCAGTCTGTGTGCAAAATAACTCAAAAAGTTTTGAATGGTATTTGATGAAACTTGCCGGAAAAGTTGGTAATGACACAGGGAACATATGATGAAATTGTGGCAGTGATCCAGGAATTTTTATGGATTTTTGAAGGATTTTTCATTTGTTATATTTACTGTACGTTACGTTCTTTGATTATCTCCCTTGAAAACACGGTCATCGTTTCAACGTAACCTATGGTGGCGTTGCTGTTTCCAAAGTTTATTTTCATTTCTCTATTAGTAATTTTACTCACATTATGTGTGTGTGTCACTCAAGTTTTAGGTAATTGTTGTTTCTTTTTAGTTGTATGGTGAAACTAGCTTCCTGTTGTCATTGATGTATTATAACTGCTTCAGATGATTCCTGTTTTTAAAGGTTTTTTTTTTTAAATCATATGGCTGTGTTATTTGTTTTTTTAACCTCGCAAAGGAGGTTATGTTTTTGTCGGCGTTGGTTGGGAAATTGGACGATTTTCAGCATGCGTGTATATGGGTGGAAATGAGCTGCTTGGTGGAGGTCTGCACTCTCCGAGTGCTTTTCTAGTTCTTTATGATTTTGCAGTATCCCTTTTGTAAAGCTAACAAATGTTAAACAGAGTAACAAATGTTTTTCCAAACAAAATTTATTTCTATAACAATGATTATGTTTATTATTATTTGATACTATTTTATAATGTTTGTCATTTATTTTTACACAGTTAAGTGAAAATTCAGCGTAACATATTATTAGTCACTATACTGTATGGTACAGTGTGCCTACAGCATGGAAAGAGGATGTTAAATGATGACGATGATGATGACACACAATAAGAGCACTCTCTGTCACACCATTAATTACAGTTCTTTTTTCATTGCATAGAACACCATGCACATATGCATGAGCACATACACATGATCATCATGTTGCCATTGACCAAACAGTATAATATAGTATATAAATGTTGCTTGTCTGTCAGACGATTTCATATTTACTGTCATGGGGAAAGCAAATGACATCACTATTCAAGAGATAAATGATCTTCTGAAGGCTTTAGCCAACAACAGTACAGTGCAAGAGGTGGCTAACAAATTTGGTGTTTCAAAGGGAACAGTACAGTGCATCAAGAAATTTGGAGTCACTGCAAGTGTTAGAATTGACAAGTGTGGTCCAAAGCATAAGACATCAGTGACCACAGACTGAACCATTGTGCAAATGGCTGTTATGGAGCCTCAGAAGACACTGAGGCAGCATGCTGAAGAACTATGGAAAGGCAGTGTTGAATTGTCTGCCATGATACTTTGTCACCGGCTGAAGGAAAATGGCTTTCAATGTATGCTAGCAGTGTGAAAGCCATGTCTTACTAACAAAATGCGCTACAAACGTTTGGAGTGGGCCAAACATCATCTGTTCTGGACTGTTGACGATTGGGCTAATGTATATTTTTCTAAGGCATCTTTCGAGTGTTCGAATGCAAATTGACCAGCCATTTGGCACTATGTTGGATCTCCCAAACCAATGACACATGTTTAATTTCTGACCAAAGTAATGGCATGGTCCATGATGTCTGTACATGGTACAGGTTGCTTGCACATAGTGGAAGGGACAATGAATGCCAAGCAATACAGGGAAGTACTATGCACAAGAATGTTGCCACAGGCTCGAGAATGGTTTGGCAATAACGAATGGGCTTTCACTTAATGGTGCTTTACATTCTTATAAAAATAAATTTTGTTTGAAAAAACGTTTGTTAGTCTCTGTTTAACATTTGTTATCTTTACAAAAGGTGTACGACAAAAACTTTGAGAATGAGCAGCAAAAATGGCCTAACGGGGTGACTAATAATGTGTTATATACTGTATATACAAAATTGGATATTATTCCAGTATATATTATCAAAAAGATAAAAAGTAGTGTCGGTAAAGCAATCCAGTTTAGCCAATCTTCAGGTCTCTATTACATGAACTTTGTTTACATTGCCACCATGCTTTTATATATGCATAGGTGTGGCTGTGTAAGAAGCTTGCTTCCCAACCACATTGTTCCAGGTTCAGACCCACTGCATGGCATTTTGACAAGTGTCTTCTACTATAGCCTCAGGCCGACTAAAGCCTTGTGAGAGGGTTTGGTTGATGGAAACTGGAAGAAGCTCATCGTATATATATATATATATATATATATATATATATATCTATATATATACACACACACACACACACACACATCTGTGTGTGTTTTTGTGTCTGTGTTTGTCCCCCAACTCCACTGCTTGACAGCTGGTGTTGGTTTGTTTATGCCCCTGTACATTAACAGTTTGGCAAGAGAGACTGATAGAATAAGAACCGGGCTGTAAAAAAAAGTACTGGGGTCAATTCAGTCAGCTGAAAATTCTTCAAGGCAGTGCCTCAGCAGAGGTGCAGTCTAATGATTAAAACAAGTAAAAGATTAAAAGATATATGTGTGTGTGTGTGTATAGCTACATGTATTGTACAGACACACACGTGTATATATATCTTTATCTCTTATCTTTTACTTGTTTCAGTCATTTGACTGTGGCCATGTTGGGGCACTGCCTTGAAGGGTTTTGGTTAAACAAATCGACCTCAAGGCTTATTTTTTTTTAAAGTCTAGTACTTATTTTATCTTTTATTAAACCACTAAGTTATGGGGACATAAACACACCAGCACCAGTTGTCAAATGATGGTGGAGGACAAACACAGACACAAAGACACACATGTGTGTGCGTGTGTATATATATATGTATATATATATATATATATATATATATATATATATATATATATATATATATATATATATACGATGAGCTTCTTCCAGTTTCCATCAACCAAACCTGTTAAAGTCTGTCATACCGGCCATGACGAAGGGAAATAGCCCTGAAACTCGAGTCGCCTTTATATATTTATATTTATATTTATATATTTGATCCTTTATATTGAACACTCAATATTTCATCTACATTCAATACTTTATTTCATGGTGCCATCCATTTTTATTTTATTTTATTTTATATTATATATTGTATATTATATTATATATTGTATATTCCATATTCTATACCCCACATTGGTTCTGCAGGAATATAAATAAAACAAAAAACAGACAGTGTTGGAACTCTTTTAAACAAAATAATATATTCCTCTATACACAATCATACAAAAAAACCACCTTTTTTGTATTTATTTTTACTCGCATATATATATATATATATATATATATATAGTTTATAGACTAGAGACAGGTATTCTCTGCATAGAACACACTTCTTAGTGCTCAAGAGATTTCCACTTGAGCAGGTACAGGAGTAAATGTAAAGGCAAGCAAATTAGGCAAGTCGGTGTGCAAAAAATGTATGAGGTCTGATCAATAAGTATCCAGACTGTTGCCATAGTAAGAAAGCTAAAGCATGCAAAGTGAAGCCACTTGGTCAAAATTTATGTTGAACTCTGTTGTGCAGGTGTACCAAGTTTTAACATTCTAACTCATTTCCACTGTTTACAACAGTGCTTCAAAAGAAGGTGTGTAGCGTGTGATCATCGCATTGACCATATGACAAAGAAAGTTGTGATAGCGATACCTGCTCAGAGGCCTGCCGAAAGTTTCAGAAAGTGTATGGAGAGGAGTACATGAGCTGCACACAAGTGTACAAGTGGTTCAGACCTTTCCAAGATGGTCGAAAAAATGTTGATATTGATGAATGTTCTGGGAAACCCACAACCAGCAGAACTAAGAAAAACACCACAGATGTGCATGCAGCTGTGAGGGGAAATTGTTGAATCACCATCCATGAGTTATCAGAGGATGTTCACATTAGTTATGGTTCAGTTCAGTCAATTATCGCTGAAGATTTGGGTATGAGACGTGTGCCTGCCAAGTTTGAGCCAAAACTGATTTCAGTTGACCAAGAAGACACATGGGTTTCAGTTACACAAGATTTCCTTGGTTGTATTGAGAATATTAACTTTTTGAAAACTTTGCGTAGGCCTCTAAGCAGGTATTGCCAAGCTCTTAGCAAAATTTGATGCAGATTCTCTGTTCAACTTTCTCTGTCATGGTCAATGCAATGATCACACATTACACACTGCTGTAAACAGTGGAAGTGATCTAGAATATTAAAAATTAGTGTACATGCACAGCGCAGTTCAAGATCAATCTGTAATAAGCAGCTTCACTCTGTGTGCTTTAGCTTCATTACTATGGCAACAGTCCGGATCCTTATTGATCAGACCACATACATATGTATGCATATAAAAAAGTCTGACTTACACAGAATAGAAATGATACCAGAAATTCAAGGGGTTGAATAAGGGTTTTATGAGTTCAACAGCTGTTTCTGGGGGCTTAGTGGTCCAAAATATTGTAAATTGATTCCATCATCGAATAACACCAGCCTCCGTCTTCAGGGAAGAATTTTTCATTTAAGGTGTTGACAGAATGGAGTTTAAAGATGGGATATATATATATATATATATATATATATATATATATATATATATATATATATATAGGGTCATCCTATAAATAATGTAATTTTTTATACTTCTTTCATTTTTCAAAATTAGACAAAGTTCTTTTTTAATCTAAAATATACTCTCCTTCATTTTCTACAATGCTCTTCCATCTATCTGGTAGACTTGCAAGGCCCCTCTTCCAAAATTCATTTGTCTATGATGAAAAACACTCCTCCAGTACTGTTCTGACCTTGTCTACAGAATTCATATTTTTTCCATCCAAATGATTTTGAAGACTACGGAATAAATGATATGTTGGGTTGGGCATTGGTTTCTATTCAAACTGCTCTAGCCTCTGGAATATCATCCTCACTGTATGTGGCCGGGCAGATAACAACACCTTCTATGGGTGAAGACCTTCTTTAGCCTTGGGTGCTGGTTTTTCTCCTTTTGTTACCCATTGTTTCCAGTGCATGACATTTTTATAAAGAATCCATTTCTCGTCACCAGTCACTATTTGGTACAAAATAGGTTTCATTTGTGAGATGTGACAGCAAAGAAGAGCACACATTCACTCTCTGTGCACATTTATGATCAGAAAGTTTGTGAGGAACCGATTGACCCAATTTGCTGACTTTTCCGATGGCATGCAGGGGTTGATGAATGGTTGAGTGACCAAAGCCAAGCTTCTCTGCTATTTCCTCAACAGTTACAATGGGGTTTCGTTTCACAAGGGTTTGCAGGACATCCTCATCAAGCTCTGCAGATTTTCCAGGATGAGGCTTGTCTTCTAGGCTGTAGTTTCCGGCTTGGAATTTCTGGAACTACCATTGACACTGACTTATGTTTATTGTCCGATCTCCATATACTGCATTAATATTCCTCGTACTTTCTGTTGTATTGTTGCCTTTGCTGAACTCATATAGTAAAATATGCTGAATATGGTCCTTTGCCACTTCCATTATAGCTTTGGAAAAATAACTGTTAAAATCGAACTGCACTCTTCAAAACTTGCATTATGAATAAGTACAAGGTAAAATTACTACCTGTTTATATAGCAAGTTGATGCAGGTAGTTTATCCCATCCCACTCCAACTTTTAGTTCATGCAATTGAAAAAACTGCATTGTTTATGGGATGACCCAATATGAGTGTGTATAGGTGCAGGAGTGGCTGTGTGGTAAGAAGCTTCCTTCTCAACCACATGGTTCTGGGTTCAAGTCCCACTGTATGGCACCTTGAGCAAGTGTCTCTTACTATATCCCCAGGTTGACTAAAGCCTTGTGAGTGGATTTGGTAGACAGAAACTGAAAGAAGCCTGTCATCATCCTCATCATCATCATCGTTTAACGTCCGCTTTCCATGCTAGCATGGGTTGGATGATTTGACTAAAGACTGGCAAACCAGATGGATGCACCAGGCTCCAATCTGATCTGGCAGAGTTTCTACAGCTGGATGCCCTTCCTAACACCAACCACTCAGAGAGTGTAGTGGGTGCTTTTATGTGCCACCGGTACGAGGACCAGTCAGGCGGTACTGGCAACGGCCATGCTCAAAATGGT
>NC_068981.1:113301251-113305127 GCF_001194135.2 Octopus bimaculoides | reverse complement strand
AACCAGACAACTGCTCTGGCAATGATCAAGCTAGGATGGTGCTGTTAGCGCTTCACTGGCATGGGTGCCAGTCATCGAAGTTGGTTCAATTACGATTTTGATTTCACTTGCCCCAACATGTCTTCGCAAGCAGAGTTTTGTGTCCAATGAAGGAAAGGTTGGCATGGGTGCCAGTCATCGAATTTGGTTCGATTTTGATTTCACTTGCCTCAACAGGTCTTCGCAAGCAGAGTTTAGTGTCTAATGAAGGAAAGGTACGCATAAGTGGACTGGCTACACCCCTGGCAAAGGCCACGGATTATGGTCTCACTTGGCTTGCCGGGTCTTACCTGGTGTTGCACGGGTCTTAATAAATTACCATTCAACTGCCGAAAGATGAGGCCTTACACCTGAGAAAATTTTTTTAGCCCTACCTTGGCTACTGCGTTCACTCAATGCTCTTCTAATTTCAAGACCTTACTCCTCAGCCCAGTGCAGATTAGAACCATACACTTGCGAATGAAGCCATAGAATGAAGCACACAGATAAACGTATAGGAAGAGAATGAGTTGAACAATTTCAGTGTTTCCTAAGAGGGAACAGTTTGAGTGATAGATTGCTCCCAGTTGAAAGAGGTTAATGGTCAACAGTTGGAATGTCACCCTCAAAAGGTTCATGCAACATGTAGCAACAATGTGTTTTGTAAATTGGTATCTTTTCCGTTGAATTGGTCACTTTAATGTTATGAATAAACATACTTGAGGTAATCAACCATATAGAAGGCAGCAGAAATGTCCTCAAATATGCGATATCTAACCTGCCTTTCTGCCGGTCCGTTTGTAGCAGCTGTTTGACAACATTGTTTCTTTGCATTATTACCATGCAACTGCAATGAATCACCACCTCTCTGCCATTGTAGGAGCAGCACATGAACACCTTCCATAAACTCACAGAGTTACAAGAGGCAGGCGCCCTTTTCTGATGCTTCCGTCTGATATGGGGGAAAAACAGTAAAAGTATTTGAGCATATCCCGTTATAAGCATGCATGGTGATAACATACCCACTTCAGCCTTGGCAAATATGTAGCATTTCATTGTAGACAATGTTTCTTGTCTTCTCCCGACGTGTTAATGTGAACAGTCTGTCTCTACTGCTGACTCTGGAGCATGCAAAGTACAGCTGGCCATAGGAAAAGCAAGAGAAGTCCGGCCACAGAAAGAGTCTGGCCCTGAGACTTGTTGACAGACATGGTGAAGCTGGGCCGGAGTGGGAATTACAGTCTTCTGAACGTGAAAGATATGTCTGCTCCTGAGGGAGTAAGGGGAATCCTTGGAATGAATACATCCTCACCTTTTCCGCATCCGGATAGGATGGTTGTCTTGACAACATGCTTCATCAATTTTTTTACAACCAGATGTGTTCCATTGCACAGTCTGGGGGTTGGGCTCCAAATTGCACAGAAGCATAACCGGAATTCCAACTTTAAGGCAGAGCAGATGTGGCGGTAGGGTCTAAAAAGTTGAGGAACTCTGTTGGGAAATTCACCGATTCATTTGCATCTACCATTGTATCTACAAATTTGTATGTGAAAGGAGCACCAGAAAGTGACTACAACAGTTGATCATTGAGTTTTGTAATGGTCACATTTTTCGGAGCCAGCACTGCTCTTTCAGACAGCCATTCATGATTGAGATAATTATCTTTTAAATGGGGAAACATTTTATCGGTGAGTTCGGCCAAAGATGAAACGAGGGTTGCGAATGGGTGGACATCCAGTTCCCCATCAGTGTCAAGAGGCACTTTACCGTCGCCAAGTTTCAGAATGTCACTTGTGAAGTTAGCAGACGTTTGATCGCCAAACAATCAAGCCCTCATGTTGATTGTCAGGGTCAGTGACCTGACATGACGCCAGAGTGGAGATGATTTAAGGCATGCTTGAACATAATAAAGTCAAGTGTCTGTCATTGTGTACGTGAGCAGGCGATATGTGTATGTGTAAAGAAATAGCTGTTATAGTGGTTCCCTAGCATAAATAAATCTGAATAATCTGGAGTCACATCAAATGCTGGACCAATAGACACAATGATTAAGCAGTACGCAGCTTCATTGTGCTTCTGTAGTTCAGTTTCAGTCTTCCATCATCCGTTGAGTACTGTGACGCCATGAAACTCTTTGGGTCAAACTGCAAATGTGTACCGAGTTTGGTTGAAATCGGACAGCTTTTTGAAAAAAATGAACATTTATTGAAGCAGCTGTTATGAACATACCTACTGCATACCTGAAATTTCTATCGAATCAGCCTGGTGGTTCAGTGGCCTGGCCTGGCTTCACCCAAAAGCACTTGTACACGGAAGTCATAAACAGCACAAAAGGCAGCTTGGGTATTGATTTGATTCAAGAGATTACCAAGGTTATTGCTTTAACAATGTCATGCCCCAAACTGTCTTTTTTTAAGTGTAAGGCATCATGTTTCTGCAGTTTCATGGTAATTTATTAAGACCCGTGTAACGCCAGTTACTACTGCTAGTGAAATGGATGAAGGAAGTAGTAAGTACTTACCGTAGCTTGTGTAGTACAGAGGCTGTTATTGCTTTAACTATCTCATGCTACACATAGAAATCTCTTTCATTTATTGCCTCAGTGCCAGATGTTTACTATTATTAGCAGTAGCTATTTTGAGGTCACGTGGGGTTACAATGTGTGTGTACAACATGGTGGAGATTAATCGTTTATGCATCAGAGAAGGAATGGGGTCAGTGTTCTGAGAAAAGCAAATCAGAAGCTACCTCAACAAAGGCATTTTGTTTGAATTTGAGTTTGTCAAATTGTGCTCAAACAAAGCACAATTTAATGAAATGTACCAAGGCATAAGACTCGCTGGGTGAAAATGCATTTGTTTACCGAGTTTGGTTTCAATCAGCTCAATGGTTCCAGCACTATGGCCTGCCTTAAAGGCATTTTTTGAGTTAGTTTTTCCTGTGCTGTGCTCAAATAAAATGGAATTAGAAAAAAATAACAAAACGAAAAACCTTGGGTAAGAATGTCAAGTTTGATCAAAATCGGACGACTTTTTGAAAATATCGATGATTATCGATCGAGTTTTTGCCCACTCAGTGTGTGTGTGTGTAACTGTTTACATAGGTTTATCTGTGTCTATAGTAGAGACAGATAGAGAGAAGGAGAGATGTTTTGGTGTATGTATATAAGTTTACTTTGGAGTGTGTGCATCTGTGTGTATATGTATGAAGATATATATCTGTCAACATCATCTTACTTTCTCCCCCTTTCTCTCTATCTACACATACACAGCTATCTGTAACATATTTCCCCTCTCTACCCTCTTTCAGCCTGATAATTGTAAATTGTCAATCTGGCTAAGATCCTAATGTAGAATATTCTTTATTGACACACATAAATGCTTCTCTGTTTCCTTTTTTATCTTTTTGTTCTCTTTTTCTCTCTCTCATTGTCTTGGATTCTGTTACTTTCAATCTATTTCTATTTCTAGGACACATTTTTACTTCTTTTTGTAGGAGTTACTCATATACCTATCTTTATAGATATATATATATATCTACATCTATCAGTAAAATTTTATCTTTTTACATCAGCAATGCTTTTCTGTGTATATATATATATATATAAATGTAAATACTTTCCCAAATAAAATTGCACTTCATGTTTGAAGCTCCAATAAAGGTGTAGGGTGATACACAAACATTCAACTATGAGTGCATTGCATCTTATAGCAGAAACAGCTGTAAGCTAATGAAGTTCATGACAATTTCTTTTCCTTCTTTATTACTGCTCTGTATTTGATTGATGCTTTGTTCTGAAGCATTTATTGAGTTCTAACACCATCTTATTAGTATTGCTATGCCTAAGCAAAATAATAT
>NC_068981.1:113300221-113301231 GCF_001194135.2 Octopus bimaculoides | reverse complement strand
TATATATATCATCATCATCATCATCATTGTTTAACGTCTGTCTTCCATGCATGCATGGAAAGGACAGTTGACAGGACCGGCCAGGTAGAAGACTACCCCAGGCTACTGTGTCTGTTTTTGCAGGGTTTTTATGGCTGGATGCCTTTCCTAACACCAACTACAATGCAGAGTGGACTCAGTGCTTTTTATGTGGCACTACCATAGGCAAGGTTAGTTTTGACATGATTTTTACTGGTGGATGGCCTTCCAAATGCCAACCACTTTACAGCATGGACTGAATGTTTATTATGTGGCAGTAGCACCAGCAGGGTCGCTAAGTAACTTGCAAGACAAGGAATTTTGAGAGGGGTAAGGGTATTGGAGGAGGGGATATTGTGTCAGATGATGAAAAGTTAGAGTGTGACAGAGAGAGAGAGGCAGAAACAGGTGTCTTTCTATAAAGGAGGGGACATTGGAGGAGGTGATCATGTGTTGAATGATGAAAAGTTAAAGTATGATAGAGAAATATAGAGGCAGAAACAGGTGTCTTGCTATAAGGTGGTACATAGTTACCTGGCCAGAAAGAGAGAAAGAAGAGAAAGAGAGTGTTATATGGACTGTTGGATATATTATTCGTCTGACATTCCGTGTGTCATTGTGGTTCGTCTGAGTTCATTGTTTCATTGTTGTTGACTTGTGTGACTGTCATAGTAAAATGTCATTGATTGACATATATAGCGGACATGATTCTTGTTTATTCATAACGAACATTGGGTGAGTGCGTTCTTTGTATGTAATTGAATAATAAATGTAATAATTAAATTGTACAACTCATTGTGTTATCTCTGCAAGTCTTCTGAGGGAAATACAACAGAGTTTATTGGCGTCGCCGATAGGATACATGCTTACTTTACCGTAAAATTATTCATCGTAATAACAATGGCTGAAAAACAGACAGTAGAACTTATTAAATTGTTTAGGGAACAAATGGACAAGCAAATGCAACAACATAAGAGAGATATGGACACTCT
>NC_068981.1:113291459-113297226 GCF_001194135.2 Octopus bimaculoides | reverse complement strand
AGCGGACATGATTCTTGTTTATTCATAACGAACATTGGGTGAGTGCGTTCTTTGTATGTAATTGAATAATAAATGTAATAATTAAATTGTACAACTCGTTGTGTTATCTCTGCGAGTCTTCCAAGGGAAATACAACAGAGAGGGAGAGGAAAAGAGAGTGAGTGGAAAAGAGAGTGAGAGGAAGAGAGAGAGAGAGAAGTAGCAAGAAAGAAACAGGTATGCTGATGTAAAGGAGATACTGGGTTACCTAGCTAGCCAGAGGGAAAAGCAAAAGAAGAGAGAAAATGAAAGAATGAAAGCAGAAACAGGTGTGCTGCTGTAGAGGAGATACATAGCTACCCAGCTAGAGGGAAGAGCAAGGGAAAGACAAAGAGAGAGATTAGGAAACAGCAAAAGTGCAAGAGAGAGCAAGAGAGAGATGGTTGAGAAGTGCCAGGATATGCTCACAAGTAACAAGGATCAGAGTATAGATGAGACAGTAGAAGAAAGAGAGAAATAAATGGTGGCAATTGCCAGGGCATGCCCTCAAGGTGTGGAGGTCATAATATACATGGCCAGGTATTGCCAAGAAGATGCAAGTAGGGAGAGGGAACTGCAGTGACTGGCGAAAACTTGGGTATAAAGATGGGGTGGAGGGAAAGTAGTAAAATAATGAGGACAATGATGATAATGATGATATATATATATATATATTAATACTATATTTTGCTGACACATGAAATAAATTATGTCTCTAAAAATGAGCTCAATCACACATATTCCCATCCTTATTCTGTAAAGACAGTGATAAAACTAGAGCTTCAATCATGAGACTAGTTGATACGTTGTATAAAAAGCTACAAGGAAATTGTGAACATTTAACATCAAAATATTAGTTATTTAGTGAATTAAACCCTGAATTCTCTGCGTTAAATTAGCATTTTAATAAGGAATTAGAATCTTTTTTTAAATTTAATAAAATTTATAATTTAAGTCAGGTTAGACACTGTTCACTTTGCTGTCCAGACAGCATGCCCTTGATATTTATGTAAAGGGTAAAGACCCCCTTCAGTCATGAATGACCAATGAATTGTACCTAGAAAGTTACCCTCCAGGCAATGTTGTTTATGGAAGACCAGCAGTCACCCATGCATACCAGCCTCC
Source organism: Octopus bimaculoides (assembly GCF_001194135.2). NCBI lineage: Eukaryota > Metazoa > Mollusca > Cephalopoda > Octopoda > Octopodidae > Octopus > Octopus bimaculoides. The sequence continues at coordinate 113,296,083 of NC_068981.1, read as the reverse complement.
CCTCTCCACACCACTGATGTTATCCAAAGGAAAGGCAAAGGCCAATACAGCTTGGCACCAGTATATTTGTGTATTTGAGTAAGGATGTATGTTTTAATGAAAGTGTTTTGATAGTTTAAAAAAATAATGCTTCTTAGGCTTTATCACTGGAGTTTAAACTAATTGAATAGTATATCCCAAACAAAAAATATGCTGAGCAGGATGAAATCATGTGTTAGTTAAAAAATATAAAATATTGATATGTAAATACAATAAAATCCTAAATAGATATTAGAAAATTAAAGAACTGCACTCACCTTTATTTGATATATTAATTAGCTCTAATATTTTTTTTGCATGATAAACATATCATTTTTTCTCCATCTTTTCTTTTTTTATAAGAATGTTTCAGCAACTGTTTGTGTAGAACTATCAAACTTATATTTTTACTTATTGTTCTAAACTTAATTCTAAAATTTAAATCAATTACTATACTATATATATTACTACATATTAAATATTTTGAGTGAATAAACCCATTATTTTAAGTGAATGGTGATAATATTAACTTCATTTATATCACTAATATGAATTAATTTCATCTAAAATATATAACAGAGTTATTTGATACTTTATGAAAATATTTACAATTCAAACAATTTCATATACTATCATTACAATATTGTTGCTGTTTAACCCTAAATCAACCCTCACCTAGCAGAGCTATTATTGAAAGCATATTAACCATGATCAACTTATCCTTTTTTAGAGATATCTACGACTACATTAACCTTTCTTTACTTTTGTATGAAAAGATCATTGGATAATTAGTTGCTAGGGTGTGACTTGAGGGATATTTAGCAGCTACTACTATTAGGCTGAGAAACCACATAATCGCTGCTTCATTAACTCATTGTAATAACAATATGCATTCAAAAGCTTAAAACAGTAATACTTCAAAGAGATTTTACCTTCAGAGTTATTTTAAATTCATTCTGTTGGCGAGTAAGGCTGGATTTCAGTTGCTCCAAGTCAGGTCGTTCTTTACTTACTACAGCAGCTAGTAACTGTTCTTCAAGACCATCACGTGTGACAGAGAAGTTAATCAGCGTTGTTTCTGCTTGTATCTCTGGCTGATAATGAGGATTTGCCAATTTTGTGTGCAAGATCAACTGGAAAGACTGATTGTATGGCACTTCTTTCTCTCCAATTTTGATTGCAGTACCCTGATTGATAAAGTAAACTAATGAAACTAGTATATGTATGCTGTGAAAAGCAAAAGTTAAATTCCATTAAATTCTTAAGGTTATGACATTTCATTGGGTTTCTTCTAGATTAGCACTGTTTAATCTGCATTTTGTTTCTACCACAGTGGGAATATGTCCAGGTAATGGAGAAATATTTGTATTCATTAAATTTTCTTTGTCCCTTACAATGTTTTGTTTACTTAAAATTTTAAAAAACCATTGAAACATATAGCAACACTTGAAAACATCAGGCACATTCAAACAAATGAGGTAGCAAAAATAGGAATTAAATAGAACATTTCTACAAGAGTTATGTCACACAGAGGAGACATAGTACAGACATCAAAATAATACCTAAACATAGTTAAAACACTCATGGGCGCCTGTACAAGTTTGATTGACACAAAAGTGTACATGTGGACCAATAATTTTGTTATGGGGATAATAGTAATAATGGTACAACCCTCCCAGTGGTATGTGCTAGTCATTATAAATACTATCAGTCGGACTCAGCATGAGGAGAGAGTATGGAAGTAGAGGGTCACAGATAGTAGCTACATGTACTGGCCAAAAATGGATAGAGAAATGGAAAGTTTAGTGAAAGGATGTGAAAGTTTAGTGTAGAGGATGTGCTCTAGTGGCAAAATTACCGATGATAAAAAGAGAACCTTGATTGAAACTACACTTCGATTTCGCTAGTTCTTAGTAGTAGTAGATAGTTTCTCTAAATGGCCAGAAATTTCTAAGTATAAAAAGCCAACCTCCTCAACTACCACAAATTTTCTACATGAGCTGTTTGTGAGATTTTTGCATCCCAGACATAATAGTGTCTGATAATGGAATGTAATTTGTGTCTTTTGAGTTTAAAAAGTTTTGTAAAATGTTTGCTGTGGAACATGTAGCCACGATGCCATACCATCCCAGATATAATGGACAAGCAGAACACTTTATCAATATTTTCAAGAGGGCCCTTAGAAAGTTGAATAAGGAAGCTCTACAACAATTCTTAAGAGTATACTGTGTGACATCAAATCCAAATACACCAGCAGGTTGTCACCAGCAAAGCTGATGTTTGCAAAGAAAATAAAATAAGTCTTCGACAAATTGCTACCTGGCAAGAAAAGAAAAATTGCAATGGAAAATACAGCAAGATATTTCAGAATTGGTGAAAAGGTATTTGTTGGGGCATATAAGAACAGAAAACAAAGTTGGGAAGATGACGTGATTACCAAATGCATAAGAAAAATACTATACTTGGTGAAAGGAAGAAAAGGAGTATACAAGAGACATCAACCAACTAAAAAAAAAAAAATTTAAGAGAACAAGCCCAAGAGAGTGGAAGAACCAATGGAATGGTTATATGATACTTTTCAAGTACCAACACTACTACAAAGTGTAAGAAAAAGAAAATGTATGGAGTCCCTGGAAGTGGATGACAAATGAAAAAATATTAGATGTGTAACTGTCTGAAAAACAACTCAAAAAAGGCAGGAGGGTAAAAATTACTGTTATTAAAAGAAATAAAATTACACTCCCTTAGAAAAAAGAAAAACTTAAAAGGGGAGATGTTATGGGGATAAAAGTCATAATGGTATAACCCTCCCACATGACGAATGGTATGTGGTAGTCATTATAAATATTCTAAGTCAGTGTCAGTATGAGGAGAGAGTACAGAAATAGACGGTCATAGATAGTCATGGTCTTACTTGTCTAACTAACAATACTGCTATACCAGAGTGGGCAGTCAAACGAAAGGATTACAAATTTATTTTTACTATCTCTCTGCAAAGAAACACTAGAAATAAAATAAAGAAAACAAAATATAGAAAATGAAAGATGACCTGGACATGTGAGCGGAATAGTTTATTGTTGCTGGAAACTGAATCTATCAATAAATGTATAATTATCCTGAAATTCCTAGACACATTTGCAACACCTTAGAAAGCTACTACAATACTGTCATAAGAAGATTATCCTCCACCTATTCAGTCAAGAGAAATATTTAAAAAAATCTCCTCATGCACAGAACAACAGTAGCAGCATTAGCCTCATTTGCAACCAATAAGATAGATTATTGGATACCTGAATCTCAAGATCTATGTACATTATGCATCAGAGTAAGAGACTTAATTATACTCTAATTAAGAAATCACTGAGTATCATCTGATTTATTCAATTGAACGAGATTGTCATCAAACTAATTTATGGCTACTGCTACTCATAATCATAAATTTGTGGTGGAAATGTATATTAAACAATCAAGCAACACTTTTGAAAAGTGTTCCTTTTTATATATGAGGGTAAGTCAGAAAGTAATGCAATTTTTATTTGCATTATTTTTTGACTCTTATAAAAGTGACTTGCAATTTCATTTATGAGTTTATCAACTAATACAACTTTCAGCTTAATCAGAAGCTATCATGTACTTAATATCATTTAACAAAACAAAATCAAAGATGGAAGAATTTATTATTTTGATTGATGCACTTTAAATGCATTTTTACTGGTTATTTTCAGACAATAGGAATGTTATTGTTGGCATGCTTGCCTTTTTCAGAAATCAGAAAGCTTAATTTGAACTTCTTTTTCTGAACATAAGGAACCATTTTTGGACATTCACCACAGTCAAAAAGATTGCAAGAGGATTCCTTGTGTCATGAAAACTCAAACCCATAATATACTCACATGTATTCTTGCATTAACATATATGGTATAACAATGTTGTCATACACACATTCTTATATTCATATACACAGAAAGATAACAGTGTTGCAAAACACACATATTCTTATATTAACATACACACTGTGAAGTTTATATTGTTGCATATAAATTATGAACTATTTCATGCTAATATTTTCACAGATAATGTAAGTGTACTAGATTTTATTATATGAACTTCTTGTCATATCACTGAAACATAAACTGTAGAACATAACTTGTGGTGACAATCCTTTCATGTGTACCTTATTCTTAACTCGCTCTGAGTTTCCTGCAATTATTTTTTAAATTTTGGGTCATATTCAGATTCACTTGCTTGTGATATTTTGCCATTTATTATTATTATTGTTATTCATTAGTTTTATTTTTATAACGTGCTTTCACTTCACTACCGAGCGCAGCTCTGTGCACCTTGGGTATGTGCTGTGGTTTGCTGTGATGCTCTTATGGTTACTGTATTGAAAGTGTTTTGCGTAGGATGTGTGCAGTGCCCAGTTGTGCAATTTTCTGTATGATATATATTTGTAAGTGCTGGTGTTTTTGTTATTTATTAGTCTGAATGTTTTTTTATTATACCTAAGGCACCTACTATGATAGGAATTGTTTCTGTTTTTAGATTCCACATTCAAGTTACCTTTATTTCCAGGTCTTTGTATTTTGAAAGTTTCTCCATTTCT
>NC_068981.1:113281728-113290928 GCF_001194135.2 Octopus bimaculoides | reverse complement strand
ATATTCTGCAGTTACTTGTTATGTTTCTTTTCATTATATGTTTTTGGTAATTTCTGGTGGGGAGGCTTTGGTCTTGTGCAGCAATTAAAAATCCTTCAGTCTCTGCTTTGAGTCCTGAGCTTCTCAACCATTGCTGGGATTTTTCTCTGTCTATTTCTTTTGCATTTAGTTTAGCCCAGTATTTACCATGTAGGGGCTTTTCTTGCAATCGTTTTATCATGGTCAGTTGCTGTTCTAGTTTTAGTTTGGATTTCATTTGTTTCATAGCTTTTGTTGTTACTTCTTCTTCTTCGTATTTATTTGGTAGTATGATTTCTTGTTTGTATTTGTCAGCTTCCTTAAATACTGAAACAGTTTCTTGTTTTGCTCGTGTTTTGTGGCTATTTGTATTAGTTTTCCTTGCTTCTGGAGTAGGTATTTTTGCAGTCCTATGGTGGTTATTTTATAATAGTTTTCCAGCTGTATAAGACCCCTACCACCTTTTGTATGTTGTATATATAGCCTTTCTATGTCTGATCTTGGGTGGTCCATCCTAGATCCTGTCATTATTTTTCTTGTTTTCCTGTCTAATTTAGATAGTTCGTTTAGTGTCCAGTTAAGGATATTGTTGTTGTAACTTATAACTGGGACGGCTAAAGTGTTAATACCTATTAACTTGTTTTTAGCATTGAGCTCTGTTTTTAGTATTGATCTAACTCGTCTATAGTACTCTTTCTTTATTTTTTCTTTCATTTGTGTGTGTTGTATCCTATCTAGTTCATTGATTCCTAAACATTTGTATGGCTGGCTTTCGTCTAATTCTCTTATTTTTATTGGCTTTATCTAGTGTGCTGTTGCTACTCTTAACTAATTTTCCTCTTTTCAGGGTTGCTTTGGCACATTTTTCTAATCCGAATTTCATATCTATTTCCTTGGTAAATCCATGTACTGTCTGTAGTAGTGTTGCTAGCTCTTTATCATTTCTAGCGTATAATTTTAGGTCATCCATATATAAAAGGCGGCTCACAGTTTTGCCGTAACATTTGTATCCGCATCCAGTTCTATTTAGCAATTCAGTTAAAGGTGTGAGTGCCAAGCAGAACAGGAGTGGAGAGAGCATGTCTCCCTGGAATATTCCTCTTCTAATGGGGATGGCTTTCGTTTTCATGAGTCCCTCTTTTGTTTGGAGCTGTAGCACTGTCAGCCATTTATTCATAGAGTGCCTTATATATTTTATAATAATTGGTGCTACCTTGTTTATGGCTAGTGTTTCAAGAATCCATTATTATTATTATTATTATTATTATTATTATTATTATTATTATTATTATTACTATTATTATTATTATTATTATTATTATTATTATTATTATTATTATTATTATTGCTTCAATGTAAATGAATAAATACACAAAAAGCGAGGAAATGTATTTTGAAAGTGTTACTTAGATCAGATGGTGGGCTATTACAACAATCCTGTAGTTACAGGATTGCTGTAAGTTCTTCAGAAAATTTGTTTGAAATCAGACTAACTTTAGCTGGTATGCATCAATAGTGGGTTCAATTCCATTGCATGGCAAGTGTTTTCTACTGTACACCCAAGCTGATGAAAGCCTTTTGAGTAGATCTGGAAAATAGAAACTGGAAATATCCTGTTGTATATATGTATGTGTGTATGTATATGTGCTGTTTTTTTTCCTATCACTGCTTGACAACTGTTGTTGGTTCGTTTATGTCCCCTGTAACTTAGTGGTTTGGCAAAAATATCTCATAGACTAGATACAAGACTTAAAATTAAGTACTGGAGTTGATTTGTTTGACTAAATCCTTCAAGGTAGTCCTTCAGTATGGCTGCAGCACAATGACTGAAATGAATATCATCATCATCGTGTAACGTCCGATTTCCATGGTGGCATGTGTTGGACGGTTTGATTCAGGACTGGCAAGCCAGAAGGCTGCACCAGGCTCTAATTGATCTGGCCAACCACTTCGAAAGTATAGTGGGTGCTTTTACGTGCCACCGGCACGAGGGCCAGTCGGGTGGTTCTGGCAACGACCATGCTCAAAAGGGGTTTTTTATGTGCTACTTGCACAGGAGCCAGTCTGACGGCACTGGCAATGACCACACTCAAATGTTGCTTTACACATGCCACCAGCACATGTGCCAGTAAGGCAAAGCTGGCAACAATCATGTTCGAATGGTGCTTTTTATGTGCCTCTGGCATGGGAGCCCATCGGCGGTCCTGGAAACGACCACGCTCAGATGATCCTTTTAACATTCCACTGGCATGAGTGCCAATCAGGCGGTACTGTCATCAGCCACGTCAGTGATTTTGATTTTGATTTCACTTGCCTCAATAGGTCTTCACAAGCAAAGTTTATTGTCCAATGAATGAGGGGTACTCATAAGTGAGCTGATTACACCTACTGGCATAGGCCATGGATTATAGTCTCACTTGGCTTGTCAGGTCTTCTCAAGCACAGCATATCTCCAAAGGTCTCGGTCACTAGTCATTGCCTTGGTAAGGCCTAATGTTTGAAGGTCATGCTTCACCACCTCATCCCAGGTCTTCCTGGGTCTACCTATTCCACAGGTTCCCTCAACTGCTAGGGTGTGACACTTTTTCACACAGCTGTCCTCATTCATTTGCAATACATGACCATACCAGCGCAGTCGTCTCTCTTGCACACCACAATAAATGCTTCTTAAATCCAACTTTTCTCTCAGAACACTTACACTCTGTCAAGTATGCACACTGACATTACACATCCAGCAGAGCATACTGGCTTCATTGCTTGCAAGCGTACGCATGTCCTCAGCAGTCATGGCCCATGTTTCACTGCCATGTAGCATGGCTGTTCATACATGCGTGTCATACAGTCTACCCTTTACTCTGAGCAAGAGGCCCTTTGTCACCAGCAGAGGTAGGAGTTCTCTGAACTTTGCCCAGGCTATACTTATTCTAGCAGCTACACTTTCAGAGCATCCACCCCAATACTGACTTGGTCCCCTAGATAAGAGAACCTATCAACTACTTGTAGTTTTTCTCCCTGGAATGTGACAGAAGCTGTTCTCTGTCCATTTTCAGTGTTTATAGCACATACAAAAACTACCTTCCCAGTTAGTCTTCCTTTGATATTGCTGCACTTCTTATGTGTCCATAGCTTACACTGGGTACATCTTATGGAGTTTCTACCTATGCCTTTTCTACAGATTGAGCAGGGCCATCTACCTGAAGGGATTTGTGGTTTGTTTGCCTTCCTACTAATTAAGACTTTGGTTTTAGCTAGGTTGACTCTGAAGGCCTTCGATTCTAATCCTTGCTTCCACTCCTGAAACTTTTCCTCTAGTTCTGATAGTGACTCAGCAATCAGAGCAAGGTCATCAGCATAGAGGACTATGATGAATAAGAGGGGGCTGTAGACTGATCCTTGGTGGACCCCTACCCTACCCGGAATTCTTCACTGTACTTGTTGCCAACTCTCATCTTACTAACAACATCCCTGTACATGGCTCACACAGCTCTCACTAACCATTCATCTATCCCAAGTTTCCTCATTGACCACCAGATAAGGGATCTGGGGACCCTGTCAAAGGCTTTCTCCATGTCAATGAAAGCCAGGTATTTCTCCTGCAGTTGTCTTACCAGAAATCAGAAATATAGCATCAGTGGTGCTTTTCCCTGGCACAAACCCAAACTCCATCTCATCTAAACTGACTCTCTCCCTAATTAGTTGGGCTATGACCCTCTCCGTGACTTTCATTGCCTGATCCAACAACTTGATACCTCTGTAATTATTTGTATCTAAAGCATCACCTTTACCTTTGTAGCAGTTGACTATGGTGCTGCTACAGCAGTCATTGGGTATGACTCCTTCATGTATCACCTGGTTAACTATACAGGTGACCAAGCTATAGCCAACACCGCCAGATAGTTTGAGCATCTCTGCGGTGATTTCTGATGGGCCAGGGGCTTCCCTGTTTTCATACCCTTAATTGCTTTATCTACCAAGGTACTGTTAATTTGGATAGCTGGTCCCTATGTTGGGTCAGCATTTGGCAGACTCTCTTTCTCTCATTCATTCTCTTTATTTAGTAACTTTTCATAATGGTGTCTCCAAACTTCTCTCTTTGCAGCCTCATTTAATGCAAGTGAAGCATCATCCATGCGGACACATTTCTCTCCTACGACATCACTATTCTCTCTCACACACTGTCTTGCAACAAGTAAATCCTCAAGTCTTTGATCCTCACAACACAGAACATTGGCAAATTTTTTCTTATCTACTTGCCCTCTGGCTAAATAAACCTGTCTCTTAGCTTCCTTTCTGGAAGTCTGATACAATTCCCTGCTAACACTGTTCTTCCAATCCTTCCAAGCCTGTTTCTTTTCCTTAATGGCCCTATCAACAACATTGTTCCACCACCAATTCACCTTGGGTCGAGAAGGGACTTTGCACCATCCACAGATCTGGTCAGTGGCCCTCAAGAGATTGTCCTATAGAAACCTCCTGTTGTCTTCCACATCATGTGATGCTATATCCCCCTCTATTTTGTCAAAAGCTTTAAGTAATGTTTCTAAATCTCTGTCCATTCACAGGATCTTTAAGATTCCAGACCCTTCTCCTCCATGCTGGTCGTCTTCTGGGCATCCATTTAACCCTGATTCTGAAGTTGCTAACTACTAGTCTATGTTGTGGGGTACATTCTTCACCTGGGAAGGTTTTGGCATTCATAAGCAGCCATCTTTCCCTTTTTCTGGCAAGGATGTAGTCAATTTGGCTAGTGTGTCTACCAGATTAGTAGGTGAATAGGTGACTGGCAGGTTTTCTGAAGTTAGTATTGCAAACCATAAGATCATTTGCATCACAGAACTTCAGCAGTCTGGCTCCCTCCTCATTGTGGGAACCAAAACTATAGCCTCCATGTACGCCATGGAAGGCCCTGCATGTTGTACAACATGTCCATTGAAGTCACCAGCCACAAAGAGAAGGTCCCAGTCATTCGTCAACGAGGGAGTCTTTCTGTCCATCAGGTAGCCCCAGCTGAGGGGCATAGGCTGAAATAATGGTTGCTAACCCATGATATAGCACTAATCTAATCTTAAATATTCTATTGCAGACTCTGACTACCTCGATTACATTATCAACCCATTTCTCTGCAAGAAGTATACCCATGCCCCCGACCCTGTCACTGTTCTCTGCCCATGTTCTTTGCCTGTGAGAAACAAAGCAGAACCTCCTCTGCACCTTACTTCTTGGATGCAGCACAAATCTACATGTCTCCATTCCAGCATCTCAACAATCTCACCAGACCTACCTTTCAGTGTGCCCACGTTGAGCGTGTCAACCCTAAGGGTGTGGGAAGTGTGGGCCCATAAGTTAAAAAAATAATTTATTTAAGATTGCATTGAACTTTTGCCTTTGCAGACATTTTTAACAGAATTTTAAAACTAGAAATGATCTAATTATAAATCTCACAGAGAGACTTAAGCAGCAGTATGATTCCCTAATAGGGACTGTCACATTAAGTTGACAGTATACAACTGCTTTATCATAACACTGCTGCTTAAGTCTCTCTGTGAGATTTATAATTAGATCATTTCTAATTTTTGTAATCAGTGAATGTGTTTTCACTAGAAATATATATATTTGTGCTTATACCACATTTAGTGAGTTATTTCTGTCTATTATTATTGTTACTTTTATGTTGATAATTATTGTTACTTGTATTGCAATTTGAACTGTTGAATGTCGTATTACGTTAATTTTCGCCCTGCAGGGTGAAAAATTGTTTTTTCTTCTCTCTTTGTAAAGAAATAGAAAATTGCGAACTGTTCTTCTGTGTTCCTGTGAAAAGAAAATTTATTTTCTTCTCACCAAAACTTTTCAGTATGGAGGATGAAATGGCATTATGCCTAGATTTTTTACTCTGTAATGAAGACTTCCTGATTCTACAGGAAGAAAATGTTCAAGTATTACAAGGAAATCAACAAGTAACCCAGGAAGTTAAAAAGGTGAACAGTTCTTCTGCCGCCGTAGGTGGACAATTTCAAGAGATTGAAATCTTACCCAAACAGTTGTTTAAGCATAGAAATTTGATAAAACGAACTGACAACGAAACCAGGTTAATTCCACCAAAGGAAATCATAAAAGATTTGGTGGTAAAAACTGTGATATATAAGGTATACAACTGCAAGGAGAAACGCATCATGATGATGAAGACGGATATAATTGAAAAGTACCTTGCTCCGTGTGTGGGAAAAAATAAAATATGTTGGAAGAGGCCCATGAAATGCTACAATAGAGGTGCAATTTGAAAACGCCTAAGTAGCAAAGGAAACATCAACTCTAACACTAAAGATGGACAAAATAATCTTATTACCCATGTACCTTGGCTGGAGAACAGCTAAAATTACAATAGACGAGATTCCAGCCAGGTATGATGTGTACTGGAAGGTAGCAGCACTAATATACGATGTGGAAGAACAAGTCAATATCCTCTCAATGAGAAAAAGAGATGCACTCAATTGGAAGGGGCAGACTCTAGAACTCTTAGTCCAAGCTTCAAAGGAAACCCTCGAAACCAGACCAGACAGGATTTTCATAGGGGAGGGACTCAGTGCAAGAGTGTTGGTGGAGGGACGGCGGTCCAGATGTTTCAAATGTGGTGACAAGGGCTACGTCCGTTCCGAATGCATAAAAGTAAAAAAACCTACACAGAAAAAAATAGAGGTCTTTCCTTAACAGGAGGAAAAAATACCAGATAAAGCTCAACAGAAAAAAGATGACAACCAAGGAAAAAATAAAATGCTGGAAAACACAATAGAAAAATAAAGCGAAGAAGAAATGAAGTTCAAAGTAGTAACTAATGAAAGGAAAAAACCCCTTGGCCCAGACTCCCCTCCCCCTTCAAGAAAAAAAGACAAAATAAATACCCCCATCCACTCCCAAATTGAAACCCGCCCCTAAACCTCCACAAGAAAGAATTGTTTTGTACAATTCGAAAAATGAAGCGTTACATGGAATAATTACAAAAGAAAATTATACAGTGTTGGGACCTATTGAAGGTAAACCGTCACACATACGGTTGGCAAGGATTAGTGCGGAACACTATGAACAGTTCAAACAGCAATATACAGACGATATCTATGACATGAGTCAGTTTATTGTAAAGGAAAAAATAATACTAACACCAATGGCTACACCAGACAAAAACGATACAGGAGGAGGGGATGATGAAAGTCGTGAAGCCCCTCCTGCAAATTTAAAGGTAATGTAACCGCTTTTTATCATGGAAGTTAAGTTAGGGTGTGTGAATGTACATGGCCTGGGGTCAAAATGAAAGCAGACATACCTCCTAGATGACCTCAGGTCGCGAAAGATAGATATATGTGTTGTGACTGAGTCCAAGCTGAACAGCCCACTGTCATTCTCGCCTCTTCTGAACGACTACAAGAAATTTATTTCTCCGAGTCAAGGAAGGAGTGGGGGTGTCAAAAAAGCTTGGACGTACAGGTAAGTACAGTCTTTCTAGACCCAGAAGGTAGGCTGGTCGTTCTGGATGTGTCACATGTGAGTAAGCAGTCCTTCAGGTTGGTAGCAGTCTATGCCCCACAGGAGGATAGACAAACGGTTTTCTTTCGAGACTTGGAAAATTTCCTAGTGACATCGAAAACTTTCGTTTTAACAGGAGACTTCAACACTATTTTCAACGTGCGAGTGGATAGTGGTGACTTGACGAATAGAAGAGAAAGCCCTGGCCTAAAAAGGCTACTAGCAAGCTATAAACTAGTAGACTGCTACAGACTGGATGAACTGCTCGTTCTACAGTGGACGTGGTCTAATAACGACAGTTCACAAAGGTCTTACTTAGATAGAGTAATTATAAAAGATAGTGATAGAGGTATAGTTAGTTGTCCACAATTTCACTGTACTTCTTACACGGATCACAAATTTGCGACGTGTGAGATACAGTTAGCTAAGTGTCATAGACAGGGACCCGGGTACTGGAAGATGAACAAGTCTATTTTGACTAGTAAAATCTTCCATACACGGGTTAAGGAGTTAGTGCAGAGGGCATTATGTGGAGCCATCGAGAATAACAGATGGTGGTGTGCCCTCAAAAGAGCTATACGTTTAGAATTTCTTAGATTTAGCAAAAAGCTAAGTGTAGAGGAATTTAGATTAGAAGGGCAATTAACTAAGGAGTTAGAGGAGGCCACAGCATCAGGCTCTGCATCCAGAGTGTTGCCGGTGAGATCGGTATTATTCCGTCACCTCCAAGCCAAACACGAAGGTGGTAGAATCAGGGCTAAGTTACGCACGGTAGGCAGAGAAGGTACTAATATTGCTGGATGGGCCCGTCATGTGGAGAGTTGGAGAGGCAGAGAAACTTCTGTACAGTCTTTAATTGACGAACAGGGGCACTGGATCGAAGGACAGGAGGAGATGCAGAAAGCCTTTCATCAGTATTTTGCACAGTTGTTTGGGACGAATGAAGCGTTGGACCATGGGAAGCCCTTAAGGGATTTCCTGGCTGACGGACCGTGACTCTCGGTGCGTGAGGTGAAGAGCTGTGAAGGGCCGATCACAGCTGCGGAGGTCGAAGAGGTGCTGGCCGAATGCGCTCGGGACAAGTCGCCAGGACTGGATGGTCTGCCCTACGAGTAGTATGCCGGACTTGTTCGGACACTTGCTGGCTTGTGTTTACACGAACTGGCAACAGAATGGGAGAATTCCCAGCTCTGTGAGTCAGGGAGTGGTAACACTAGTCAGAAAAGACCCGAGCAAGGGGAACCATATTAGTAATTTCAGGCCCATAACTTTACTAAATGTGGAGTTAAAGATTTTGGCCAAGGTGTTAGCAAAAAGGGTGACGATTGTCATGGAGAAGCTTGTTGGGAAGGTGCAAACATGTGCCATCCCTGGCAGGTTGATCCAGGACAATCTTCATCTCTTACGCTACACCTTAGACAAGGTGGGTAAAGTTTCCAGTAAAGGTGGGGCACTGGTCCATTTAGACCAAAGTAAGGCCTTCGATAGGGTTGACCATCGGTATCTGGCGGTGGTCCTTGAGGCGGCTGGGCTAGGCCCGGATTTCCGCGGATGGATCAAGGGCATTTATGGTGGCATCAAATGCATGGTTCAGTTCAACGGTTACCTGTCGGAGCCGTTAGAGATCAGGCATTCAGTCCGTCAAGGGTGCCCCCTGTCTCCGC
>NC_068981.1:113269219-113281120 GCF_001194135.2 Octopus bimaculoides | reverse complement strand
AGGGGGAGAGGAGGAGGAGGAGGAGGAGGAGGGGGAAGAAGAAGAAGAGGAGGAAGAAGAAGAAGAAGAGGAGAGGAGGAGGGGGAAGAAGAAGAAGAAGAAAAGGAAGAAGAAAAGGAAGAAGAAAAAGAAGAAAAAGAAGAAAAAGAAGAAAAAGAAGAAAAAGAAGAAGAATGCCAGACATTGTATTCACTATATTTTCATAATGAGGTTTCTAAATTAAGCAGTATACCTTTTTAATTGTATTTCTTCCAAGTAAAGGGTTTAGAATTGGGTCAATGGACTCTCCAATATTTTCAATCAGGACAGTATCTCCACTTGAAACAGCAGCTTCTATCACATCCATGTAACCCTTTTGACCAATACGAACTGTCTGAAATGAAAAGTATCAAACTTTAGAGTACTTATGATCAATGGATGAGCAGCTTTATAAATCAGTCAACTGGTAGCCAAGCCCATAAAGCATCCAACAAATGTCACATTCCCAGGTGACATATTAAATACCTTAAATCCATAGTCTGAAATTCCTACTCATGTTTTCTCCTTAAACTGCTACTTGCAACAATTCAATTTAATATCTAATTCTCTTATGTTATTTTACATGGTTCAAAATGAATATTTGTAACAAAATTATGAAGTAAAAATATGACAATACATATGTTGAATTTATCAACTGAATTAATCATATGTAGGCATCGGTACAGATACTTAATTGCTAACAATCCTGCTTATATAAATGGATAGATTGAGAAGATACAATCCATCATTGTAAGTAGCAGAGGAAATGTATTTTTCAAGAAGCTTTCATTAGTTTTCAGAGCAAGCTGAAATTCTTTAAGTACCAGAAAAAGTTTGAACTACACTACCCTTACTGTTGTTACACTTTTATACTGGGAATCACTGCAGATAGGCTATGATGTTTCAAACCAAAGAGGTAGGAGTATAACTTTTATAGCACATTACAACCATTTTTAATGACAATACTGTAAATTAGATATCTTAATCAATAGCAGTGACTCATTTTCTTTTCCAACTGTTAGAACTTTATTTTGAACTTACCAATTTACCTGACATCAGTCAGTGCTGAAGTACAATATCCACAAAACATTGATACAGTTAACCCGAAGACACTTCAGTAGAGTAACATACCTTTAGGTTTGCAGCAAAGTTTTGTTTGATCCATTTTATTCCTTGCAACTGTGGATCTATGACAAGGGGCCATCGTTCACAAGTTGTTAGTATAGTGGCATTCTCAATAGACATCTTGTCACTTGGTAGCCAGTCATTGTTCCACTTAGCAATAATTGTGTCATCTATCAGCAAAGACAGAGGTTCAAATTCACTGGATATTGGAATGATATCTTTATTATTTCCTAAAGCTGTCATCCAAGTTTTTTCAAGGAGTTCAATGCGATATGATTTGGTGAAGCAACCAAGGTATGATACAAAAGATGATACAAGGAGTATATCACCTGGCAAAGTTTTCTCCTGCTCTTTTAGAATATTGATTGATTCTGCCCAGCGGACATTTTCAGAAGCTAATCCACCTACTAAACGGTTTGCCAGTACAATAGTATTATTAGTAGCATCAGCCTCAGCTTGGCATTTTAGTTTAGCATCAGTTGCCTTTTGGAATTTAGCTGTTAGAATGGCTAAAGACAGTTCTAATTGAACAAGCTTTGCTTGAAGAAAGGCTAACTTTTCCTGAGCTGCAGCCAACTCAGCATTTGCTACATTCAAAGCAATTCTTTTGGGCTCTACTTCACAGAATACTTCATAGAATTTCATGATGTTTATTACCCATGCACAAAGACCAGCTGCTGCAGTGGATTTAGCATGAATAAATTCAGGATTGAAATCTTTGTCATTAAGGTATGGCTGAATGGCTTTACGGCAATTCTCATGGATATTTTCCTTGTTATATTCTTTCAGATTAGTCAGGAAGCTATCCACCTAAATTAAAAATTAAATACTAAATTAAAATTTTTAGTTCAGTGTTGATCTTATCAACTTCCATTTTAATAAAAAAGATTTTTATAAAAGAAAAATAACTTTCACAAACGTTGCAATTAATATAAAGTGTTGAAATTTTACAAAATTTATTTTTCATAAAATTTACTCTTTTTTCTCACATAGAGCTAAATACTTTCATTTCCTTTGTCAGAACTTTTCATCCCTCTCTTCAGTTCATGTCCTCTATCTCTGGAATTTCCCCCCATTTCTTTGACATTCCTCATCTCCAATTACCACCTGACCTTCACACTCTCCACACCCATCTTCCACAAACCCACTGACTCCTATTCCTACTGTAACTTTTCTTCCTCACACTCCACTCACACCAAATGCTATATCCCTTATTCCAAATCCCTTCATTTCCAGCACCCTTGCAGCAGTAACCATGATTTCTAAGATGCAAGCTCAACGTTAGGCTGACCTTTTCATTTGATGCAATTACTTTCCCTCCCTTATTCACCCTACTTTCTTCCATACCTATGCAGTTATTGTACCTCAGGCCTTACACCCTATGTCCAGAGTTCTATACATTGTATTTGCTTCCCTTTCACCCATGGACCTACCATTCTGCCTTTACAGTGCACCATTCTCCACCTTTTCTGCCACCTTCAATCTGACCCTGAAACTTGCAGTTTCTTCTCCATTTCACTCATCTCCTTCTTAAAACATGTCCACAACCTCTGCAGCTTCCTTGTCCCTAGCTTCTATCCAACACCCTGCTCTCTCTTGGACTCTTCCCTGCTTCCACTGTCACAGGTACCCTTTCCTTTCTTATATCACCTTTCTTACTGGACCTAACCATCACACTTTCCACACTGAAGACTCTTTCTGCTGCAATTACTTTGTTCCCATTGCAATTTTTTTTACATTGGGCAAACTGGCCACCAATGGGCTGATAGATTCATGAAGCATCCAACTCAGCAACAGGTTTCCCGTTTTTAGATATTCCTCTCTGTTGACCATCTACCTAATACAATACTTAGTCTTT
Organism: Octopus bimaculoides; assembly: GCF_001194135.2. Lineage (NCBI taxonomy): Eukaryota > Metazoa > Mollusca > Cephalopoda > Octopoda > Octopodidae > Octopus > Octopus bimaculoides. The sequence goes on along the minus strand of NC_068981.1, from coordinate 113,278,119 downwards.
GGTGCAACCACAACTTCTATACCATATCTTTTATTACTTTATTACTTTTATTGCTTTTTTTATAACTTTTTTGTTATGTAACCTCAAAGCTTTTCGCCAGTGTTATCACTTTACTATTTTTATATAGTTTTTCTTTTTTATCACTATTTGTACAGCATTTTCATCATTGCTTCTTCTTAAACACCACCTTCCTTTTACCTTGCCTTTCATTGCCTCACAGTGCCTGTCCCATCCCTCTTCCCCCACATCTTCATCTCATATGTTATATGATTACATCAAAATACCATCATCCCATGCCTCCACCATGCCACAACACTACACTCCCATATTTGCTCACCTTCACACACTTACACATATCTCCAAGAAACCACATGCACCCATATCACCACAGACACACACCTCCCCTATCTCTATATATGGATACCTTCCTATACATGCCTCCTCCTCCCTACCTAATTTACTCCATAAAACCACATTTTCATATGACTCCTAATCCTTTTTTTATTTCTTTCCAACCGGCATTTTCTCATTCTTTTACTTTTTATGATGAAGGACTAGTATCCAAGATGTTAAGACTCTCACCCTTCTTTTTAGGTGTTAAACATTTATTAAAACTTAACCCTTTTGTATTGTCTTTTTTTTTTTGTTCATTGCCTAATAACAATAGCATGATGATTAGAGAAATGTAAGATATTTACCTTACTCATCACAGTAGCCTTGGCTGCCTTCCAACTTCTATCTGCAGGTATCCTTCCATCAGGAGCTAACAGGACCATCACAGCAGAAGCAACATTTATAACTGCTGCTGGAGGTGAGCCAAAAGACTTCATTTCTGTGAGATTTTTCTGAAATTTTCAGTATTTCTATATTATGTCACAACATTTTGCAATATGCAATTTACCACATGATTTACTTTGATAATGATGTTGATGTTGGTGATGAGAATAGTGATGGAAGGTAATGATAGTTGCAATAATAATAATAATGGTGATGGTAGGCATTACAGCTATATCACTTCTTGCCATGCTTCTTGACAGAGCATCAAAATTAAGAAAATGTCAAACATTTACATTCCATATCTTGTTCAGGAAACAGAAGTTTGGTTATGGTATATACCTACTTTAGAAGAGTTCATAGGGGAACTTGTTAAATTCAAATGCATATGAAATGTAAGATCTTGCCTTTTATTTGAGAATGAGAAATAGCAAGTGATGCTATTGCTTGGATTGTAGAGAAGTAAATGAAGGAAGAATTGAAGTTGAAGAAGTTATGTGGGGAGGGGGAAAGAAATGGGTGGTGTAAGTTGGCTAGAATTTTGAGTGCAAGGTGAACTGAGTGTGAGGTGGTAGGAAAAGGAAGGTAAAAAAAGCCTAATCCTCACACAATAGCAAAAAGAAAAGGAAAAGAGTTCAAATAAAGAGGAGAATGGTAAACCGAAGACACAAGAAACAAGCAACTATGCCTTAAAAAACTATTTAAAAATAAAGAACCCCTTAGAATATTTTTCCCTTTGAATAATGAAATATTTAGCCAGTAATGGTAAAATTAACTGAATGCAAACACACATCCACATATACACACATGTATGCTATCATTTACAAACATACATGCATACAATTAAATGCAAAACTTTTTTTCCACTGTCACTTTCAGTATTAGCACCTATTTCTTTTTTTTTTTTGCCTTCTTTTAAATTATTTAGTACAATTTTATTATGATGTTCAATCAACATAAATGAATGTTTAATCTTGCAGGTGTATATTCAAATATACATCCATGCTTCTATGCATTTTTTTCGCACACATATATGCATGTATACATACATACAAAAGTAATTGGGACTTACTTTATTGAGAGTGTCAAGAGCCTCCATTGCAGCTTGAAGAGCTGGTTCAGCTTTAGCAAGATCATCAGAACAATCTTTAGCTTTTTGTGACACTTCTTCATTAATTATCTGTACTTTTATAGCTTCTTCATCAGCAATAGCTTTTTCTTGAGCAACTTTCTCAGTCTCTGCACCAACGATGGCAATCAGTTTATTTGCATCTTCATTTTTCTCAGCAAGTTCAATTTCTTGCTCAGCTAATTTGGCCTTTAAATCATCAACCTTAAAAAAAAAACACATAAGACTCCAAATATTCAAAAGAACCAAATTAAACAAAATGAAATTGTTGTTGTTCAATCGCAGGTCAGCACTGATGAAGCAAGGATGCCAAAGCTGTGACCATTCTGTCTTCTTTTCGGAATTACATCCCCCAAAATGTCCTATACTATGATTTGAAAGATAGTTGGCTGTTAATTCTTGTAGGTCAAGCAGCAATGAAGACCTTAGAAGTGAGGAGAAGAAAGTGATTGCATGAAATAAGGTATTGTGAAGTCAGTATGCAACTTGTTTTAAGAACAGAGAACATAGAATTATCAGTAAGAGAGACAGAAGAAGGAGCCAGTTCAACTGTTGTTAAGAGATAAAAGTTTGCAAACCAAACAAATTGCATATTGTTCTGATGTAGGTCTATGCCATGTACGTGCATGGTGGCTGCAGTATCCCAATTGTGTAAGATGTACTCTTTGAATAAGACAAAGTTACCCAATTACCCTTATAAGATAGATATGAGATTTGTTTATTGTTGGTGGTGGGGAAGCCATTCTTACAGATCAGAAGCTGTCAAAGTTATATATGAACCCACTGTACTTCATATAGCAATGGAGGAATGTTAGGTGGTTTAACCTGCTTAAGAATATGTGCTTTTAATTTTTACTTTACAGTACACAGGTTGTTAAGATATAAAAGTACAGTTTGGAAAGATAACTGAATCATGAGTGAGATACACTAGAAGGAAAGAAAAAGAGAATGACATGACAAGATGCTTCTGTTCTTGAAGAAAAACTTCACTTTTGGTGATGTTTTTATGTGCCAGAGACTATTGGTATGTAATGTCAAACAAAATACTATTTATTGCATGACAAATGAATATCAATGAAAAAGTCTCTCTCTCATTCTTTGAATTCTTCTGCTGAGGAAGAGGCTAGTTTCTAACAAAGATATAAGCCCCATCATTGGAATATAGATAACATCTTGAACTTGAGAAAAATTTTGCATATTTTTACAGTCCCACTAACAGATTGTATTTATGACTAGCAGAGGTACCTGGCATTGCTTGGGGTGTGAACGCTTTGTCATTATAAGAACATTTATTTTATAGTCTAACAGCCAGCACTGCTGAAGCTTTTTTGAAAAACATAAGTAATTCCATGATAAAATCTATCAAAAATCACAAAAACCTTCAACATATTTCTGAAATTTGTCATAACCACAGAAATGAGAAAAATACAGATTTTTCTTAGAAAAATTGAAATATATGGGTGCATAATGAATTGAAATTGATGAAAATACACATGAGAAGGGAAGAATATTGAAATTTAAAACCTCTGAAGTGTGCAATACACTCAATGTTTTGGTAAGAACATGCAAAACTGTAGAAATTTACCAACTTTTGCAGTGCTGCTAACAATTCCTCCAGGTGAAGTCCTGCCACAGAGAGTGTTTTCCCCTGCGATTTGTTGCTGGACATCACAAAACTTACATGAATGGGTAATTGCAACTGCCTTGAAAGTGAAGGGTATTTCCGCCCCTTATGAAATAAAGCAAATCCTTGTTATGAAGAGGTCATCTCCATTTCAACTTCCATGTACTTCAACCACAAAGAACTGTGATCTCATAACATGCATGTTTGCAATATCACTGCAAATAATGCCCTGAGACTTTTGGGGGACTTTGAAGCAGCAACCTCTTCCAGCATTGCATGACACCATACCCCATCTTGTAGCAAACCATGGTTGAAGTAGGCCTCCTGGTATGTTTAGCATACCTTGCCATCAATGCTTTTCAGCTCATGTAAATATGTTGATCCTCGGACCTCGTGCAGTGAAAGACTGAGGTAGAAACACTCCTGTTGACTGCAGTGGACTGTGTAAACTCTCCCAAGGCTTGGACTTTGATGCAGAGGCTTCTGCCAGTATAGCATCCCACTGTGTTCCATCTTGTAGCAACCCATGCATAAAACAGGCCTTTCACTATGTTCCACAAATCATCAAATAATAATAATGGGGATCCTTGGTATGAAAACATCCTCTCCAGACATTATTCCGTTGGGAGTGGAAATTCCCTTTACTTTCAGGTGGTCACACCTCCTTTGTGTGCCATGGTGCATTCATCTCACACAATGAGCTGACACCTTCTCAGAACTTTTGCATTTTCCGAGCTCTTGCTGATGTGGCAAGTAAGTGTGTCAGAACTCGTCATATTGAAAGGAAGCTTAAATGTAGAGAGTGATGTCCTGCCACCAGGCAGTAAAGTTGCCATAACCTCAGAGGATGCCACAGCTAATGTGATGCCCTTGTACTGTCTAACTTTGGTTAGAAGAAGCTTTGTCACATATGTTTTTCCTGTCCCCCTTGAAGCATCCAGGAAAAATATGTCTCCTCTCCAGTGGAGCACGCAGCCAATAATAATGTGGTATGTGTGTTGCTGGTCTGGAAGCAATTTAGGCTCTGTTTCAATGACATATCTGGTGAGAGCCTCAGTGTTGTAGGATGTTTCTTGTAGAATGTATGTGGGAAGAGAATTCGATGCTTCCCTTAATGTTTGTGGCAAGCTGCATATGAGAAGAGCATTTCCATCCATTGAAACAAACTTGTCCTCTATATCAATCAACTCAAGATTGTAGATTTCATCACTGCATGAGGACCCAGGATGCATTTGTGCTTGATGTTTCCAATCTCTGGAGAGTTCATCCCTGTACTTCAACCACAAAGATCTGGGATCACATAACTCACATGTTTGCAATATCATTGCAAACAATGCCCTGTGACTTTTGGGGGACTTTGATGCAGTGGCTTCTGACAGTGTTGCATCTCACTGTGCCCCGTCTTCTAGTAATCCGTGCTTGAAGCAGGCCTCCGAGTATGTTCCAAATACATTGCTATCAAATGTTTTCAGGTCATGGAAACATGTGGATCCTCTGATCTCATGCAGTAGCAGATGGAAGTAGAAACACTCCTATTGACTAGGATGGACCGTGTAAACTCTGCCAAGGCAATTGTCAAATTTTATCCCAGGATGTCCATCAACATCTTGACCAACCTTTCTTTGTGCCCACTTGTTTTTGTTCCATGTGTAGTAGGATGGAACCTGTGGATAAAGCAATGTTTGAGCAAAATCATTGATTTGGCAAAGTTTAAAAAGCACTGTCAGAGTGGTTTCATTTGGTTCCTGTGCCTTGGTAAAATACACTCTTTGGCCATTTTCAAGGTGCACTGTCAGCTTTTCAATGACTTTGGTGCAATGGAAACCCGAAAATTCGCCAAAAGGCCACGTTGCTACTGAGGTATTGACCCGCTTGGTATTGAGCTACCTCATCTCTGTTGTTTTCTTTGTGAAAACCAAACATGGCAGCATTGGAACCCTTGTTCGCATATTTACACATGTATTTGATGGATTTAACAGAGCTACAAAAGTCAACATTGATGTGGATGTTGAATGTCCTGAGTAGGAGTGGACAGTATGGAACTATCCATCTGTTATCAACTTCATGCTATCCAACCATATGGTTTCTTTGCCTGTATGATAGATACCCATCAGGACCCATCAGGGTTTCCAGAAGAAAATACCTGGGAAAGTTTTTGGTGCACACATTGTCTTTTAAATAGGGTGAGTATAAATTGAAGTCATGTCCACATGGACCATGCACCATGTTTGACTTCACTATGGCATATAGTTCCCTATCAGTGGATGTATCTGGTAGCTTGGCAGAGATAATATAGATGTTGTTGGAGTAGATCTTGGTCAACAACCAAATCAGGTTATGAGCATGAATTAGGCCTCTTTTTTGCCATTCCACATTTCACATGTCCAAATACCTGACCTTTTATGATGAGGTCCATCAGTTGAATCAACTCTAACCAAAAGATTCTAGCCATGAATAATGCGCTGTGGCTGATTCAGGTTAGCATGTTCTTTACTTTCCATGGCTCTGGCATTGGCTGTGCAAGCAGCATTTTGTGAATGTCTTCATGCAATTTTGTCTGAGAATTCATTTGCTCTCCTCTTCAGTGTCTCTGCTGCAGCAGTTTTGTAACCAATATAGGCACTTTTCTTAGGTGGCATTGTCTAAGAGGTTTGAAGCTTCAAGTATGAAATCCAGATGTGGCAATGTTTAAAATGAAGAAAGTAATCTTGTGGGTGGAAACTACAGATAGTGTAAATAAATTGAACTCAAATGTCAGGCTGTTGAAACTGAATTGTAATTGAAGTCAATTTTTTAGGTAGAAGTTACAAAACTGAATTTAGACACAACGTAATAAAAATGAGAAATAACTAAGTAATTTTTCAGTCATAATGTAAAAAAAACTGCAATGACACAGATATAAATGTAAGGCTATGTGAAAGACACAAGACAATTTTTATACAGAAGTTGTTTTGTGTGAGTTACAGATAGAAAGAGAGACAGGAGAAAAATAGTGAAAGAAACAGACATAGAAATAAAGAGAGAAACAGTGACAGATGGTCAGAGTGGAGAGAAGGACAGAGAACAGATAAATAACCATTGAGAGAAGAGGGAGAGAATTGGATGAAAACTTCAGAAGACAAAGGGAGAGAATCTATTGGAAAATGAGAGCAAAGACAAAGATATTCACAGATGACAAAGTTGAAATACATTGAACTTTATCTTCAGGCAGTTTTTGCAAAACTGAATATAAACTGAAGCCAATTTCTAGGCAGATATAGCAAATGTAAACACACTGGATTAATAAAAAAATGAGAAGTAACTAATTTATATTTAATTTGGAATGCACAGAAACGCTAGCGATACAGATTTTAACATAATACTATTTGAAAGACACAGAAGTCCATTTGTAGTCAAAAGAAGTTATTGTGTGTCATTTTGAGAGAGAGAGAGCGAGATGAAATTAAAGAGAAGAACAGTGACAGATGTTAAGATTGTAAAAAAAAAGAAAAGAGAAAAGATAGATAAACAAAGAGAGAGAGAAGAGGGAGTGTGTCAGCTTAAGAGAGAGAGAGAGAGAGAGAGAGAGAGAGAGAGAGAGAGAGAGAGCGAAAGAGAAATAGAGAAAGAGAGAGAGTGAGTGAAAGAAACAGACATGGAATTAAAGAGAGGAACAGTGACAGATGTTGAAATTGAAAAAAGGAAAGAGAAAAGATAAATAAACAGAGAGAGAGAGAGAGAGAGAGAAGAGGGAGAGAATCAGATGAAAACTGAAGAAGTCAAAGGTTTTTTTTACGGTTGGTTTCTTGCATTATGCAGGAGCTTTGGTCAAAATGTTATAGAGCATGCTAATGTGTGTGTAAAGTTTGGTGAAAATTGGTTGAAAACAGTAGAGATGCATACATATTACACACACAGACATCCTTTGTTTTATTATACTAGCAGGTGTACCTGGCGTTGCCAGGGCTGGTTGTTAAGTATGCCTGTTTGGTTATTAGACCATTCACGGATGCACCTCTGAACTGAATGAAAGAAATCAAAATGGCAGATGTTCCCTGCATTGCTTGATTTATTAAGTGTAATAGTGAACATGCAGAGTCATACACCCACACCATTGTCGTTGTTTTCCATTGGGATAGTAGGTCGATCTGTAAAAAGACCGGCAGTAATTGAGTTTATTTTCCTAACCACATAACTGCTGACATGTGCTGTTTAACAGAAGGAAAGACTGAATTAAGGATTTTTAATTTTGGGTAAGAGCTTTGAAGTGGCTAGTTTAAATTGGAATAATTATATGAAAAAGAGCGCTCTTATGAAAACAGAGGCAAATCGTAACTCGCAAATGAATACTGCTGGCAGTATTGTGCAAGCAGTCAAGAAGAGCTCACCACAGCTGACAAAGTAAAGTATTGATTTTTTCCAGCTGGGTGTGTGTCATACATGTTTTTTGCTGGCTCAAGCCAAATCCTAGGTGAATTGAGAGTAGTCTATTTATGTTGGAGGCACGGAATTTCGAGGAGAAAATTATAAGAAAAGACATTTTCTTGTCTGTCCTAAACAACAATATCTGGCCTGTTATGTTTACATTTGGCAGAAGTTTTGCTATAAATGTTCCACCAGTATTCTTTATCTTGATGTTTGTGTATGTCTACATAAATAAAATTAATTTTGCAGACTGACAGACGTCAGTCGACTTACTTCTTCAGTATACCCTCCTCTTCTTTGATGATGTTAGTCCGATTTACTCACTCGCCATACCCTCTTCTTCCCTAGACGTTAGCATTCCAATAAAAATAAGTAAATGAAAAATATGATGCTAATTGTTTGCTGATATCTGTGTGTGCGTGTATGCATGCATACGTGTAACTTTATGAGGCAGTGTGTTTAAATATTTGTATGTGTACATAACTGTATGAGACTGTGTGTTTGTGTGTCTCCACATAGCCATGTGAGATTAACCAGAAATAACTGAAGTATTATTTCACAAATTGTGAGCAAATGATAGTTGTATGTGTATATATGTATATATTATACATAAATGTACATTTCATCATCATCATCATCATCATCATCGTTTAACGTCCGCTTTCCATGCTAGCATGGGTTGGACGACTTGACTGGGGACTGGTGAAACCGGATGGCAACACCAGGCTCCATTCTAAATTTGGCAGAGTTTCTACAGCTGGATGCCCTTCCTAACGCCAACCACTCAGAGAATGTAGTAGGTGCTTTTACGTGTCACCTGCACGAAGGCCAGTCAGGCGATCCTGGCAACGGTCACACTCAAAATGGTGTCTTTTATGTGCCACCTGCACAAGACAGTCCAGGGGCACTGGCAACGATCTTACTTGGCTTGCCGGGTCTTCTCACGCACAGCACATTTCCAAAGGTTTC
>NC_068981.1:113265876-113269111 GCF_001194135.2 Octopus bimaculoides | reverse complement strand
CTTCCTGGGCCTACCTCTTCCACGGGTTCCCTCAATTGTTAGGGTGTGGCACTTTTTCACGCAGCTATCCTCATCCATTCTCCCCACATGTCCATACCAGCGCAATCGTCTCTCTTGCACACCACAACTGATGCTTCTAATGTTCAGCTTTTCTCTCAAGATACTTACACTCTGGTGGGTATTCACATTGACATTACACATCCAACGGAGCATACTGGCTTCATTCCTTGCGAGCTTACGTATGTCCTCAGCAGTTACAGCCCATGTTTCACTGCCATGTAGCATGGCTGTTCGTATATATATATATATGTGTTTGTGTGTATATACCTGTGTATATATATATATATATATTTCTATATACACATGAATATATATATGCATATATACATACGTGTTTCTCTTTCTCTCTCACATACACTCACAGACATGCATACACATGTATTTGACAAACAACATTTACAAATCGTGAGCAGTTGATAGCTTTAGAATCATCTCACTTTTGCTTGATAATTATTAATCTTCGAGCTCTTCCCAAATACGATGTCTAAAGTCAACATTAAGGTGAAGTACATTTCTAAATTCTTTGTTACACCCTTCAGTGTTCCCATTGTCAGTTACCATTCTCTTCACGAAGAATCCATCTGAAGTTTAAGCTGCATGTGCTAGAAATAGCAGCCAAATCTCTCCTGTGAGCAGATGATAGCTTCATTTAATAATAGTCTCACTTCAGAAAATCACATTATCAACAGCAATAACTTAAATGTTATATATATAATGATTGCCATGGAAGCAAATGATACAAATTCATTTAACAATTGTGTTGTTTCAGAAAATTATGTTATCAATGTTAATACAACTCATAAAAATGATAACCGACCAAAACTTAAATAATGCAACTAATAATTTAAACAACAATAATATAAGTGTAAGCAATAATGATACAAGGAAAATTTTAAATGCCTCAGCAAGAAAATGCCAAAAAAGAAATGAAATGAGTAAAGAAGAGGGAGAAATTCAGAGAGCAAGAAATCAAGAGTATCAAAGACGAAGACAGGAAAGACTCTCAATTAAAAGAAGAACACAGTGTTGTCCTCTCAACACCAAGTGTTGAGAGAAAATTTGACACTAGAAATAATAAGAGAGGAAATATGAATTTCCCACATTCTGGCAAGAAATTCTCAGCCTATAGAGGTGCAAGAAATTATTACTCAAGTAAGAACTGACCAAAACTTAAATGATGCAACTAATAACTTAAACAAAAACAATAATGGAAGTGTAATAAATAACAATACAAGGAAAATTTTAAATGCCTCAGCAAGAAAATGCCAAAAGGGAAATGAAATGAGTGAAAACAAGAGAGAAATTTGTAGTGTACACTTGAGTGAAATTCCTCTCCTCTCTATTATATATACATACATATGAACGTAGTAGATAACAGCTAGCCTTTGGCCGCATTTTGGACCCTTTTGTTTCCAATACTCTGATTGGTTGGTATTGGCACAATTTGTCTCTTGCCCTATTGCATGCCAATATGCAACCCAACCAATCGCAGCCTTCAAATAAGGTCACAAACTGTTTTCCTACCTCGGCTGAGCCTACAACTCCTTATAAAAATCCTAACTTTTCCTCGTCTTGATGTCATTCAGTTCCAGACCTTTTAAGGTCTGGCCACTGGCCACACAAGACACCACCGGTTCTAGTGACAACACAACAGCAGCCATGTGGAGACTCATCAACTTCGTCCAACAGCATTCAGCAACCTCCATCTCCACCACCACCATTCATCCTAACGTCAACATCTCTCTACGTACACATCTCAACAAGCAACTCACCCAGGTTACAACACTGCACTGTTCATGAACTACTTCACCATGGATCAACAGTGAATATACAACCTGCGAGAACTCCTGTACCAAGTGACCCAGGTAGCAGCATCACAGCCACAACTTCATGTATGACATGTACCGCAACTGGCTCTGCATCATCGCTGCAACTTCTTGATACATTATTTCAACTACTGTGTACAATTGACTACGAACTGGTGTTTATCATTTTTGTGTCTATGAACTTACTCCTCACTTTGATGGCTATAGATTCTTTCACTGTTTCTTCTTCGTCGCCATCCTTGTATGTTCTTAACACACATACATCTATGCCTACACATAAATCTTATTCTTATGATGGCCTGTCTATTATTCTGTATATATGACGCACACACAATCACACATGTTAACATATCAATAAATCTTCTCTTAAACATTCTATCTAGTTGTGTCTCTTATTTCCCTCTGGCACATATATGCATTGTTCTATTTATATTTATTGTATCGACCATGAGATGTACTAAGGAGCCATTCTTAAGGAGCCATTCTTATCACCTTGCTTTGCATGGACATCACAAATCAGCGACCTATTTCAGCTCCTTGAAACTACAAAGCAATTATAATGGGAGAAAGAGATACTCCACAGGTATCTAAGCCTTCAATGCCCATTATAAATTCAAAGAGCAAGAAATCGAGAGTATCAAAGACGAAGACAGGAAAGACTCTCACTTCAAAGAAGGAATGAAATTAGAGAAGAAAACAGATTAGCCCACCAAGTGTTGAAAGAAAATTCAACACAAGAAATAAGAGAGGAAATTGGAATTTTGCACATTGTGACAAGAAATTTTCAGACTATGGGGCAAAGATCAAGATATGCTGAACAATGTACTCCTGTTAAATCATTTACAAATGCAACATTCGATTATGATCCAACTAAAAATTATGATAATCTATCAAATTTAGGAACAATGTCAGTAGTTTGTAAGCATTGGTGTGCAAAACTATTTCAGGATGAACCTAAAGGATTATGTTGTTCAAATGGTAAAGTTAGATTAAATTTGATTGAAAGATAACCTGAACCTTTAAATGAATTAATGCTTGGGGGAAAATTGGGATTCCAAAAACTTTTTAAAAGTTATTAAAAAAATATAATGAATTGTTTTCAATGATATCCTTTAGATTGGTGAATCAATATCTCTAGTGGGATTCATGCCAGTTTTCAAAATACAAAGTCAAATTTACCATAGAATAAGTTCATTTTATAATACAGATGAAAATATTCCTAAATATGCACAAGTTAATTTTATTGATGATTTGAATGACCAAATTAACATCAGAAATAGTAGATTTCCTGCAACAAAGTTACACATTACAAGAGATATTCAAGAGATACTTTTGGAAAATAATGAGCT
>NC_068981.1:113264664-113265866 GCF_001194135.2 Octopus bimaculoides | reverse complement strand
AACCTAAAGGATTATGTTGTTCAAATGGTAAAGTTAGATTAAATTTGATTGAAAGATAACCTGAACCTTTAAATGAATTAATGCTTGGGGGAAAATTGGGATTCCAAAAACTTTTTAAAAGTTATTAAAAAAATATAATGAATTGTTTTCAATGATATCCTTTAGATTGGTGAATCAATATCTCTAGTGGGATTCATGCCAGTTTTCAAAATACAAAGTCAAATTTACCATAGAATAAGTTCATTTTATAATACAGATGAAAATATTCCTAAATATGCACAAGTTAATTTTATTGATGATTTGAATGACCAAATTAACATCAGAAATAGTAGATTTCCTGCAACAAAGTTACACATTACAAGAGATATTCAAGAGATACTTTTGGAAAATAATGAGCTTAATATTAGACAAATTAAAACTATGGCATCTTTGGTTAACAAACCTAATCTTAAATTGTCAATTTGTGCAGATAGAGACCAGCTGGTGAGCATGCACAAAGGTACAATGACCAAGTATCTAATGATATGGGTTCAGTAATGGTTGGAACAGAAATTCAACAAAGAAACAATTCTTACCTATAAATATAATACTTTAAAGAAAATCAATGAATTACATAGATCCTATGATCCATTACAATATCCTTTGATTCATTGAATCTAAAATATAACTTACATCAATAAATGACAAGTCATTCTAGTCTTATCTATAAAAGGTAGGTTTTTCTCTGTGTGTGTGTGTATGTTGAAAATTCATACATTTATACAATTCCAAATTTCTTGCATTAAAGAATCGGAATTAATATTCTAAATACCATAATGTAGGTCACAGCGTCATTTTTTCCATAAAAATAACACCTAATAACGAATAAAATCCATAAAACTACACAAAATAACATTTTCCCCCTAATAGAATCTAATTTCCTCTTTCTACTACCTTTACAAATTGTTTCAACTCCTACTTTCTCTTATGAACCTTTACAAACGATCCAACAACAAATACAAAAAGAAAGGAAGGAGAAACACTGACAGTAAAAGAAAACTATTTCAGTATCAAAACTGAAACAATCACATTTCGATACTGTAATGACAGATACTTTCACTTTAATGGTTTCATTTTCATATACATACCTCATTCTAATTGGCGGGAATTGTAACTTATTTCGAACTCCGTCCTTCACCATGATAACAACAACAAAAATAGCC
>NC_068981.1:113243730-113263428 GCF_001194135.2 Octopus bimaculoides | reverse complement strand
TATTTTTCATAACATAGAAACGTAAAAAACACACACAACCACACATACGTGATCTGTGACAACAACATACATATAAACACATACAAACATCAACATTATAGATATAAGATTTAGTTTCTGTGTGTTTCTTATATAAACATGTGCACGCATTGCTATTTTATAACTGTCTTCCATTCTCCTTTCCTCTCTTTCTCTCTCTTCATTGCTCCCGTTCCCTATTCCTTTCTCCCCCTCTCTCTCTCTTTTCCTCTCTCCCTCTTCTCTCTTGCTCTCTCAAACGCATACACGCGCACGTACACACAAGCATTCACTACAAGATAACTCATGTTCGTCAATGTTTTGTAAATATACAAACTACGGAGCTTATGGACAACACATTGCAAATCAGTGAACTTCATTACAAATGTGGGTAATTTTTCAGATTAACACCTGCACGATTTTCATTAGGGTGTTAAAGTTATGGTTTTTGGGTCAGGGTTAGGGTTTTAGGGTTAGCGTTACGTAATCGTGCAGGTGTTAGTTAAACTGAAAGATTACCGAAATGTGAAAACTACCGACCCTGCCATCTGCTATAACTTTTGTTGTACTGTATAATATGTACATAGATTATGCCTCCAAAGAAGAGAGCTTGCTGGGGGAAAGAAAGCAACCGGTTTAAAAGATAGCAACAGACTGCAGCAGTTCACCACATTCCAGAAGCTACTTTAAACATAATGCAAAATGGTGCATCAACATCTACTGCCCAATCTGATAGAATTCTGGCAGAACTGTGTAGCAACAGATAGCCAGCAATTGCTTCATCAGAAATTGCCGTTCTACCTCCTGCGAAAAGGAATTACCCTGCTATGTATAATCAAGGCAGCGCAAAAAGTTGTTTTGCACAAGCATTTGTATAGCCAATTAGATGGATGAAATTTACGTACACTTAATAATTTTACGCAAAACAGCCTTCAGACTTTCCCTATTAATTTCAGCGTCCTTTGAATTATGAATATATTTACATCATAAGGGTTTTTTCGTTGTAAGGCTTTCTTTTTTAGTGGATTTTCACCTAGCAAGACTTATCGTAGATGGTGTAATAAGTCACACCCGGACAACGTCGGGTTATACTGCTAGTATACAATAAAAGGGAGATTTTCTATATTTATTGCAGGACAATCTTTTTTTCCGAATAGCATTGTATATTGTTTTATCAACTATATTATGTCGCATAGTGAAGTAGTATCTTGGTTATATTTTGGGAGCTTCTAATCACATGTGTAAGGTCTTCCACAGAAATATGACGTAATCTATATTTTCAGTTGCATATTGGAGCTCCAAGGGCTTCACTGTCTCTTTTGCTTATTAGGCATTTTCTAGCAATCACCTGTTCTGGGATTACAAATGCATTAGTGTGATGTGCTGTATCAGTCCTGAGTCTAAGAGAAGCTGTGATTCATGTTGATATTACTGTCTTCTTTGAGTCCTCGAGAAACATATCCGTGCATAGTTTAGTTTTGGTATGTCGAGCATTTTACATCCAGGTTTTCTTTGAGGTATGTTAGTTAGCCCAGTTGTTTTGGCGTTGTATGGGAGGACATAAGGTAGAGAGTACTTCCTGAGGAGCTCACTGTGGGATAGTGTTCTCTTCGCTTTCCAGCACTAAGTTTATGTATTTATTTTTACCGCTGCTGTTTAGCAGATGCTGTCTGAGAGAGATTATACAGCATCTAAAGGCTCTCTGCACTCAAACCTTTATCTCCTTCATCTCTTCCTAAGTAGACTCTGTCGAAGTTTTCAGTTGATGTCAGAGTTTTGCAGGTTTTAATGTCTATGAAATGGATTTCCTCTACAGACTTTCCCACATTTGGGAAAGTTTCCCACATTTAGGAATCAACACTGGTACAGTGAATGCATTGTGGGATACTGTCTTGTAAGAAGAAAGTCCTGACTGCCATATTTTTCTAAGTCTGGCGTAATACTGTCAGATCTCTATTTTTATTTACAGCACCCTCATCTGATGTCTTCATTAATGCCTAAGTATTTGTAGTATTCTTTGTGTGGAACAGGAGAAATACTGAGACAGTTGGTGCACAGGTTTAAGGTCCAAGAGAGGACAGATTTTTTACATTCAACAATCAAATACTAACATTTCTTTGGCCAAATTTCATTCCGATACCAGCTGAAATCTTTAACTCTTGCTGATTTTTGGCATTTTTACCATTTTTAGCAAATTATAAGTTATGTTGATATTTCTAGCTGTTGTAGACCCTGGCATGTAGCCATTCATTTCTTGTAGCAAGAATGATAATGGATTTAATGCCAAAATGAAGAGTTACAGAAGGAATATTCCCTTTGAAATGTAACATTGGAGATGATCATTCCCCTCTCATTTGTAAAAGTGAGAATGGTTGTCCAGGTCTTTGTGAGTCTCTCAAATAGAGAAATTAACAAGTAACTGATTTAGGCTGGAGGTGTTGGTATTATTGTAGAAAGAAACATTAAAAAAAAAATTTGAAACAGTCTGCTATGCCTGCATATCTGATATTAATTGCACCATGTGTGTGTGTGTGTGTGTGTGTGTGTGTACATAAAAGAACCTCGATATGAACATAAGATGTTGGATGTGTAAAATATGAGGTTGTATATTCCTTTTAAGGCTGAGTATGCCAACCGCCTGAAGACCCTTGATAGATTAGCTGTATGCTATGTTTTTCCTCCAAGATTGGGTGATTCAATGTGTGTAGTGTGTGGAAGGGCTGACAAGTCAATTTTGGGTCTGCAGTGACATATGGCAATTCACAGGAATCATACACCACTCCAGTGGAAGTTACAACTTTCATCTGTCACCTATGCTTCAAACTAAGCAGATTTGCAGTGGGACTGAATAGTCATCCGAGAGATCAATGACAGAAAGTCAGAAGTGCCCTTGACAGTGAGGAAGCTCAGAGAGGTGGCAATCATTTGTGAAGATGGAGCAATCACCATATATGTGTGTGTGCATGTGTATGTGTGCACCTTTTTATTATTTTTAATTAGTAGTAAGTTACAAAAGTGACAAAACTCTTGGCTCTTGAGCCATTTTGTATCTATCTGCCAAGTAAAAATTTTAAAAACCTATGTATACTTATGTAATGAGATCTATCTACAAAACATATATGCTGTCATGAGAACATGAAATAATTTAATTTTGGAACAGTGAATCTAAAATCACATAAAACCATACATGCATACATCATCATCATCATCGTCGTCACCATCATCATCACCATTTAATGTCTGTTTTTTTTTTCCTTGCTGGCATGGGTTGGATCATTTGACAGGATCCAACAAGTAGCAGGACTCCATCGAATTTCAATGTCATTTTTGGCATGGTTTTTGGAGCTAGATGTCCTTCCACGTGCCAACTACAGTGTGTACTGCTTTTCTATGCAACCAGCACTAGTGTGGTTGCCAAGCAAGTTATAAGAAGAGAAAAGGAAATTGGAAAAGCATAAGAATAGGATAGGGAAAGTTCAGAGAGCTTTTACCTCTGTCAGCAACCAAAGGTCTCTCTCTCCAAGTGAAGGAAAGATTGCATGATGCATGTGTACGAATTGCGATACTGCATAGTAGTGAGACTTGGGCCCTGAACATAGAGGACATGCAAAGACTGGAGATGAACAAAACTGGTATGTTCTGCTGGATGTGCAAAGTCAGTGTGCATGTGCAACAGAGTATAGAGAGAGAAGTTGGGCATAAGAGGAATTATATGCAGTGTGCAAGAGAAGAGACTGTGTTGGTTTGGTCACATGATGTGAATGGTTGAAGAAATTTGCATAAAGAAGTACTGATCACTCAAAGTGAAGGGAAGTAGTGGAAGAGGGAATCTCAGAAAAACACGGGAAGAAGTATTGAAGGCCAGTCTCAAAATGCTGAACTTTACAAAGATGACAGAAGACCAAGATGTATGGCGCATTGCTGTACTTGAGAAGACCCGCCAACCCACAACAAAATTGAGATCATAAAACAAAGTTGCAACATAGAAAGCACAGATATGGGTGCTGGTGTCATGTAAAAAGCACTGGTGTTAATGCCGCGTAAAAAGTGCTGGTGATGGTGCCACATAAAAAGTACCCAGTACATTCTGGAGAGTGGTTGGTGTTAGGAATGGCATTCAGTCATAGAAATCAAGCCAAAACAGACTATGGAACCTGGTGATGCTCCTGGCCTTGCTAGTTCCTGGCAAGCCATCCAACCCATGCCAGCATGGAAAACGGACATTGAATGTTGATGATGATGAAAAGAATAAGCCCGCTTAACAGGAATGAGGGTATATTTGAGAAAAAGCGAGATAGATTATGTTAAGAGGCTAAAGTATGGTACAAGGACAAACACAGATGTCTTGCAATAGAGGAAATACACGAATGCCTCACATTATATAAGGATGGGTAGGAGTAGCTTAGAAGAAGATGTAAATTGCAGTGATGACATGCCAAATCAAACTCTAAGTACAAGAAGGTGAGTATAAGAGAGAATATGAAAGGTGGAACAAGGAAGTGGGAAGGAGAGAGAGGCTAATTTCATAACAGTTGAGAGAATAGTATTAGATGGTTAGAGATGGGAGATATAGTGGGGAGCATTGATGGTGGATATGGAAAGGTGTTAAGAAAGATAGTAGATATAACAGGTGTTAAAGATGAGGTATAACAGACCTAAGATGTAGCTCAGAGGAGAGGAAGAAATAAACAGAAGGCTCAGAAATGGAGTGTTCAGTGAGAAATAGTGCAGGAAGGGATGATAATGAAAATGAGGAATAGATGTTAATAGGAAGTGGTTGCAGGGAGATAAAAAGGTAACTGATAAGGAAAAAGAGGAAGATGAAATATGTGCTGATTCTACTTACAAGTAATTACAGCAGCTAAGTAGTGCATAATTAGAAGAGTGATAGACGGATGGGTGTTTGGAGCAAATGCTTAATAGAGCAGATTGGGTGCAAGGGCAGGACCTAGCATGTATAGGCAGAAAGAAAATGCTGAGTTAAACTAGTTCTCATATATATCAGTCTTGTTATTGTTTTGAATCTTTTCCAAAAGGCAAATTTTCTACCTTTAAGGGTAGTGACTGCTTCAGCACTAGGGAAAAATGCCAACTGGTTTGAAAATTATGTAATCAACTTCTAAAAGAGACGTTTCTGAGAATCTTTTATGAAAAAAAGAGAAACAAAATCACACATGGTTGTTCTAAACAATATGATAAAAGATCAGCCTCAACATTTACTAATTACCATCAAGCCAGTGACATGGGTACTTCACTAAAAAGTAATAAAATAAGAAATAACTACCCTCAAGGTTGACAGTACCCATGTTTGGGGGCTTATTTAGGCAGAAGACTCATGAGCAGCACCTCAAATATATTGCAGGTGAGAACTTTGCTATAGTTTTCTCTCTGTACCAATAGATGCTATGCCTATGAATATTAATATTACTTATTGTTGTTGTTGTCATCATAGCAAGAGTAGTAAGGGAGGTTATTCAAATTCTTGTTGTGCAAACAGATTTTTAAATTCTCTGTGAGATGAATCTACATGTTTGGGGACTTATTTAAGTGAACACTCATGGGCAGCTACTTTCAATATATTTCTGCTGATGAGCAAGACATGTGCTAATATTTTTTTCTTTCTCTGTCTACATGCTCTAAGATAAGTCACTTTACAAATTTCTCTTTCTCTTGTTAATAAAATGTAACTTGCTACCTACTGTTTTGATCTTCCAATTTCATTGATAGAAAACCCCAATGCTGCAGTTTTTTTTACTGTATTATTATTGCTAGGAATATCCGTGAATACATATTTTCATTAACATTCATTTAAACTTCCCAGTCTCTTTGCTATAGTGTTCTCCCTGTACCAACAGATGCCATACCAATGAATATTAATATTATTTGGCATCGTTGTCATTGTCAAAGTAGGGGTAGTAAGGAAGTTTATTTGAACTGGCGGGACCCATGAATATTTCACAAATTAATGGTAAACCTTTTGGGTTATTTCCGAAAAACCTGAAAACATAGCATGTATTGTGTCTGTATGGAAAGTTAGTCACTCATCTGCTACTCATTGAAAAGTGAAAGAAATTGGAAAATGATGGTTACTTAATACACTTTATGCACAATGTTATAGACTTAATACACAGCGCTCATAAAATATTCACTCTTAGTTTTCCATTTTCCCCATAAACAAAACAAAATTCTGTACATATGATACAATCTTTAGTTAAATTGCATTTTTCTGCTACATAAATAAGTGTGAATATTTCATGGAATTGCACATATGCACATGCATTAAGTGATACATAATATAAAAAAACTTAGTTCAATAAAAAAAAAACATTTTTCACTATCCAATCACCACTGCCACCTCCACCTCCACCAAGACCACCATCACCACCACCACATCTCTCTCTCTTCTTTCTGTGTGCCTTTCTTTAAGCTTACCATCAGAACATCACCCTGCTGATAAAATTATATTTTTAACTCTCCTCCTCTACTTTCAACTAACTTTTTTAACCATGTAATAAATATTACGTTCCCCCCACCTCATGTCATGAACGCTTTTCTCTCCCTCTTTTTCTTTCTGTTTCACTCTTCACCTTATCCTCTTTTTCTCTCTTATTTTTCTTTCTCCTCTCTTTCCCTTCAACTAATTACATGAAAGCATTACAATAACATTCCCTCTACCTCACGGCATGGATGCTTCTCTCCCCCTCTTTATAATCATGTGAAAGCATTACCAATGGGCTAAGAAATGCAATGAAAAGCAGAATTATTATAAGACTCTGATTTGTGTAAACAGATTTTTAAATTCTCTGCTAGATTAATCCACATATTCAGGGGCTTATATAAGTGAAGACTCATGAGCAACCACTAAAACTAATTTCCCTTACCCCACCCACTCCTTATTAAATTCAGATGTGTGCATGCATACGTATGTGTGAATGTAAAGTGTATAACAGAATGTATGCATGTGATACAGTTTTATGTTTTGGGCACCCAAGTTAGTTTACTTATATTTACAATTATATATATGTATATATGCCTCTATGCCTAATGCCCATGTATATATTTCATATACTTATATTTGTGCATGAGAAAGAGTGTGTAAGGAGTGCACTTACTCTCTATATTACCAGAATAAATTTGATTGGCACCATATGACTGCTTTACCTACACCCACCCCATCCCCTCCCATGCTTGCTGGTCTTTGCTCCTGAAAACTTTGTGAAATTGGGGGAGATTGTAATCACTGAGTAGCTTATACATATACAACTATCCTGCTTTTACTGACATGTCCAAGGATCCACTGCCTCCAGGCAAGTTCCCAAGAAAGTACTCTTCCTCTTCCCTGATGTCAAACACAATCCTCCACATACTCTCCCACTCTTTTCATGTCCACAAACTTAGAACAGCCACAATCAATGTCAGCATTATGAAAAGTAGGTCTGATGAGATTGTTGAAGTGTTCTAGTGGAGAAATGTAGACGCTTGATGCATGAAAGAGGTAGCTACATTGCTTGTGGGTAAGGAGCATTGATATGAATTCTTCTGGATAGACTGTACTGATGGGATAGGCTTCTGCCAGATAAGGTGATCAAGGTAGTTGAGGTATGTGATAGGATTAGCAAGTTAAGAAGAGTCTTGTCTAATGTAACAATGACATTTATTGCTGCATATTCTCCATGTGCTGGACAAGCTGATGAATAGAAGGACTGTTTCTATGAGTCCCTTCGAAGGACAATGACTTTATTATCATAGCTGGAAACTTCAACAGTCATGTTGGGCAACACTCCTATAGATTTTATAGTGTGCTTTTACACTAGAGATGAGGTAGGATCAAGGGTCCTGGAGTTGATGCAAATAACTTGCTGATCTGCAACACTGACTTCAGGAAACCAACCACCTAATTACTTTTCAATCTGATGAACAGACAAGCCAGATTGATCATACTCTCACCGGAAACAAAGATAAGCAGATGCTTGTAAGTGAAAAATCATTTCTCAGTGAAGAGTGTAAAATGTAAAATGTAAAACTGGTCACTCATATAGTTAATCAGATTAGTCAGAAAGGTGTAATCCCCAATGACTGGTGTAGCAGCATATTAGTCAGCTGCTACAAGATTAAGGCAGATGCCTTAAATAGAAGTAATTATAGAGGTATCAAATTGTTGGACCAGGTTATGACAGTTATTGAAAGAGTTACAGCCCAATTATTTTGGAACATAATCAGATTAGATAAAATGCAGTTTGGTTTTGTACTGGAGAGAAGCATTACTGATGTAATCTTTATAATCAGGCAACTGTAGGAGAAATATTTGACTAAGAATATTTTGAACTTGGCATTTGTTGATTAGAGAAAGCCTTTGGCTGAGTACTCGACTGTGTGATATGGTGGGCTCTGAGGAATCTAGGGATAGATGAGTGGCTTGTGAAAGCAGTACAGGCCATGTACAGAGATTCTGTCAGTGAGGTGAGAGTTAACCATGAGTACAGGGATGAATTTAGTGTACAGAAAAGAACAAGGTTCTATTGAGCAAGAAAACAGACAGGACCCTACCCCCTTTAGGTAATGGTCCTGCTTGATTTATAGAAAAGGTGTAGGTGGGAATTCCATATGGTGTCCCCAGTGCAAGTGGGCACAGTGGAATAATAGGAAAGTTAACAGAGTAAGTAATGTTTGTATGTGGAAGATGCACAGAAACCATAAAGTCTACAGATGCATGGGAAATTGATTTTCTCGAAAGCTCCAGAGGTTCTATAGAGGTAGTGGATAATCACTAGGGGACCAAATCAGCAGTGGAGGAGGATGTATGGAAAGTGTAATTGCTAGAATAAGAATATGATAGAGAAAATTCAGAGAGCTTTTAGGTCTCTTTCTCTGAGTGAAAAGAAGACTGTATGATGCATGTGTATGAACAGCAATGCTATATGACAGTGAGACATGAGCCCTGAATACAGAGGATATGTGAAATCTAGAGAGAATTGAAGTTAGCATGTTCCACTGGATGTGCAATATCAGTATACAGAGCACTAGTGTACTGAGAGAAAAGCTAGACATAAGAGGAATTAGATGCAGTGTACATGAAAGAAGACTATTTGGTCATGTGATGTTTATGGATGTGGACAGTTGCATACAGAGGTGCTGATCACTTAAAGTGAATGGGACTTATGGAAGTGGGAGGCCCAGGAAGACATAGGATGAAGTATTGAAGTCCAATCTCCAATCTACAATCTAAAGATGCTGAGCCTTATGAAGGAGATGACAAAAGACCAAGATATCTGGCACCTCGTTGTACTCCAGAAGACCTGTCCACCATAGCAGAATTGATATCCTAAAACCACCTTGGTAATGCTTGTCCATGAGGGGCTCTACTCCACCCCACCTCCATACTCTCTGACCTATCTGTCCCCCCCCCCATACTTCATTCCCCAAAACTCATCACATCTCTATCTCATGAGAGCAGAGTAGGCATATACTACACCCCACTGCTTTCTCAGCTTCCATCCTCCCCACCTTGGGCCAGTTCCATTTCCCATTATCTTCCTCCACAATCACCTCCTTTCTGTGCCTTCTCTCCCTTATGTTGTTCCTCATCATTAACACCTCACTTATCTACTGCAACCCCCTCCATCTATATCACCTCATTTATGCTCACCAACACCAATATCCCTTGAGGACATATTTTGCTACCATCTCTTTCACTATTGCTCTTTTTATCTTACTCTCTTATTCAACTGCTCTCTTTATCTTACATCCTAACTCGCTTTCCTTTCTCTTCCAACTGGTGTATCTATACATCTACTTTACAGCAAGACACCTATCCTTGTTCCTCCATACCTTTATCTCTCAACTGGCACAAAGCCACTCCACCTCAATAATACTCCCTCCTCCCAGCTGAGGAGTTTTGTCTTGCAAGATGTTTGGTGACCTTGTTGATGTGGGTGCCACATAAAATGCACTGGCATTGGTGCTCTGTAAAAGTCACCCAGTACACTCTGTAAAGTGGTTGGCATTAGAAAGCAATCCAGCTGTAGAAACCATGCTGGAACAGACAAAGGAGCCTAGTGTGACTACTGGCCTTACCAGCTCTTGCCAAACCATCCTACTTATGGCAGTATGGAAAATGAAAAACAATCAGTGAGATCTTCCTATAACATGCCAATGAAATACAAAATTCAAAAACTTACCCCACAATCCTATACAACAAATCCACACTGTAAACTATGTTAATAACATTAACCAATCTGATTAGAATATTGTAATCAGGTTGGTGGATGTTATTAGTGTAATCACTTTTTAGATCTTGTCATCAGAAAGAGAAATACTTGGTGACACCATACAAACAAGATTAGACCAAATTTTTTATCATGAAACATGAATGGCACAAAAATTAACGTTCTCTCTAAAGGACTAAAATTTACACCAATCCCTCAAAGAAACAATTACACTGAAATGAAAGACAATATTTCTGAATTCTATAGAACATTATAACTCACAGAAAGGCTGTACAACAAGAACAATGATAATGATTTGATTGCAAGAAATAACAGCAACTCCATTCCACTCCACCAAAAGGACATTTTAAATTATCCATATCAACTCTCTCTCTCTCACACATACTCACACACACAAAACTCCAAATCAAACTTCAGCAAGAGTGAGTGGGACAACATAAAGGAATTTTTAAAATGATAAGAAAAAACAGTTAAAGAGGCTAATAAAAGAAATGTAGTAGTCATGATGAATACAGTCTTCTATAAAATCTTGTCTAATCTATGTCTCCGAATGATACACACAAGGATTGGTTGAAATGTTTTTAGGCTGACCAAGATACACTCATGAAATGTGACCAAAAGAGGTTTATTTTTCAACATAGACCCCATGCACTCCACACACTACTTCCATCAGTGTTGCAGTGCCTGAATCCCATTGATGAAAAAGCTTTCATCCTGCTGCTCAAAAAAGTCATCAACAACAGATATGACATCATCATCATCACTGTAATACTGGTTCCCAGGTAAGTGTTTTTTTTATGTTGGGAATCAGATGAAAGTCAGATAGGGCCAAATCAGGAGGATAGGGATGGTGATCAAGCAGTTGAAGACACAGTCAAGCACTTCAACCAATGAAATCAAGGATTTGTGTGCTGGAGCATTGTTCTGATGAAACAAGATCCCTTTCATCAGTTTTTCTGGTGAGTTTGATCTTGATAGCCTTGCATAACTGCCTCAGCAAGTTGGCATAGTACTCTCCAATGATGGTGTGGCCCTTTTGAAGATTGTCAGTAAATACAATACCTTTTACATCCCCAAAAACTGAGGCCGTCACTTTACCTGCAGATGAAATGACCTTGACCTTCTTTGAAGCAGGTGAGGTGGGGTGTTTCCATAGCATGGATTGTCTTTTTGTCTCTGGCTCAGAGTGATGAGCCCAACACTCATTTTGGGTTAGGAAACATACAAGGAAACCAGCTGGATCAGCCTCAACAATGTCAGATTTTCTCATGATGTGATCAGCTTTGGTCAAGTGTCAGAAGACATGGCATCTACCAAACAGAAACCATGCCATGTTCATTGTGCAGAATATTCTCAACTATCTCATGGGATATGCTAATAGCATTGGCTATTTGATTTATAGTCAATCACTTGTCACCCATCACCATGTGGTGAACACAATCAACATTTGCCTCAGTGGTGGCAATTGCAGGACGTTCAGATCTTGGATCATTTTCAAGACTCACTTCAGCTGCCCACTTGCACACTGTAGATAAATTCAGCTGCACACTGTAGATAAATTCAGCTGTCCACTTTTGCATTGTTGATAAAGCAGGAGTATCATCCCTTAATGTAACAAGCTTTGCCCTTTTTCTGTAGGTACTTGATAACACATGATACTAAATTTTGTCCATTTTCAAGCAAAATCACTACTAGTTACTTTTGAAGTCGTCTTTGAACAATCAGATGCTTAGTTTACCTGGAAAGAAGCAATAGTGGTATTAATAAAAAGAGTTGAAATTAATGCATGCGAGATTTTACAGGTGTGGCATCACTCCTTTATAGTCAACCTATAAACTTTTCAGCTCAACTCTGTACTATGAAAAGGCCCAAAACTATGATCATAAAAAAAAAAGAGGAGAAATCTTACATTATTAGTATACTTATATTGAAAAGGACTCACTAACAAAGAATATGACTAGATTACCAACTTTAGATATAAATCTAGTCTCTTCTACAGCATACCAAAAATTTCACAAAAGTGGTTGTCTTACAAAGGAAATAGCGTCAACAGTACTTTTTCTTGGCACAAAACCAAACTGTATCATATCTAGTCTAATTCTATTTCTATTAAATTAGGCCATAACCTTTTCAGTAACATTCTTGATCTTGTCCAGCAATTTGATACCTCTGTAATTACTTCTCTTAATCCGTCCGTAATCCTTCCGGCCTATCTTGTATATGAAAAAGTCTTTCGAAGTCGTTTTTTCTACTCGTTTGGCAGACGCAATAGCTACCAAACAGTTCACCAGTCTATTATTAGAGGCCTTGATAGCCATATATGTATTTTCGTTTTCTTTTTCATTCTTTTTTTAAAATTTAGTTTGGTGGGGGCGGTCTGTGTTTTTTTCATTTTTTTTAAAGTACAGACGACCACCCCTCCACTCTATCTTTCTCTTCACTCTCTTCTGTCAACCCTAGTGTTGTTTCCAGTCATCATCATCATTTAACATTCATCTTCCATGCTGGTATGGTACTGGTGAGCCAGAGAGCTGCACCAGACTCCATTGTCTGCTTTGGTATGGTTTCTATGACAGGATACCCTTCCTAATCCTTGCTTGAAGACAGAATTACTCTTGTCAACAGAGGTAATACTAACCCAAACATTCTCCACCCTGTTCTAATTTTGGCTACTATGCATTCAGAGCATCCTTCTCCACAGTTAATTAGGTCATCTAGATAACAAGTTTTCAACTCCTTCTATGGAACCTTCCAAGCATTGAAAAGAATTTATTTTACTAGTGTTCTAGTATAACATCAGGGAAATATTTATAACATCCCTCATTCCCACACTCTCGCTCAATTCTCATTGGTTAGTTGATTCTAAGATATCATGTTGAAAATTAGCAAATAGTTTTCAGTTTCTCTTCTGGAGGTCTTACACAACACATCTAAATTAAAACAACTAAGCAAACTGGTTTGTTTTTATATTTATTTTATACTTATTCTTCAACCTTCTTAATTATTGTTATTATTGTTGCTGCCCCTTACATATATATGACAATATTTGAATTAGTCAAATTTCCTTCAGTTCTTGAGTCCTTCACTTTCAATTTACCTCTCTATCTTGAATTCTCTCTCCCATCTAACAATCTGTTGATCTCTCTTACAGGTTTAACTTTCAGTTTCTATCATAATATTCAATTTCACTCTCACCAAATCTCTATACATTTCTACAGGTACTTTATTTTCAGTCAAAATTTCCAATCCAATTCAAGTTTCCTAGAAATCTTCATGAATGACTGTCTATTCATGCCAATTTTAATAAATCATGTTTTCAATCACCACCACCTCGAAGGAGGTTTGAGTGACTGAGCATATATTTATGCACATATGTATGTATGACAATGCATATAGATAAACAGAGTGCATCCGTGAACTTGACAATATTTTTACATCCTGTGAATTGTTGAAGCACCACTGATGCTATTTTCATAGTCAGGTAACTGCAAGAAGTATTTACCTAAGAACAAGCCATTGTACTAGGCATTTGTTGACATAGAGACAACCTTTGATGGAGTACCTTGCTCTGTGATATGGTGGAACCTGAGGAAGCTGAGGATAGATGAACGGCTTGTGAAAGCAGTGGAGGCCATGTACAGGGGTGCTGTTAGTAAGGTAAGAGATGGCGATGGGTACACTGATGAATTTAGCATCAGTCTCCAGCCCCTCCTATTCATCATTGTCCTCCAGGCCATAACAGAGGAATTTAAAACTGGAAGCTTATTGGAACTCTTATATGCTGATGATCTTGTCCTCATAGGGGAATAGAATTAGAAAAGAAATTCCAGGCATGGAAAGAGAACCTGTAAGTAAACTTAACAAAGACCAAGGTAACTAAGAAATCAGACAGGATCCTTCAACCATCAGGTAAATGGTCCTGCTTGATATGTAGGAAGAGTGTCAGTAGAAATTCCATTTGGTGTACCCAGAACAAGCTATGGACATATAACAGGTGCAGTGGAATTGTAGGAAGGTTAACAGAGAAAGTAGTATTTGTATGTAGAAGATGTACAGGAGCCATAAAGACTACAAATACATGGGAAACTGATTTCCTTAAATGTCCCAGTAGCTCTCTAGAAGCTGGAGATATTTTTTGTTGCCCAGGTGACCTAATTAGCAGTGGAGGAAGTTCTATAGAAAGTGTAATTGCTAGAATAAGAATAGGATGGGGAAAGTTCAGAGAGCTTTTACCTCTGTCTCTGAGTGAAGGGAAGATTGTATGACGCATATGTACAAACTGTAATGCTGTATGGTAGTGAGACTTGGCTCCTGAATGCAGAGGACATGCAAAGGCTAGAGAGGAATGAAGTTGGTATGCTCTACTGGATGTGCAATGTCAGTGTGCATATGTGACAGAGTATTGGTATACTGAGGGAGAAGTTGGGCATAAGAGGAATTATATGCAGTGAGCAAGTGAGGAGACTATGTTGGTTTGGTCACATGATGTGGGTGGATGAGGACAGTTGCATAAAGAAGTGCTGACCATTTAAAGGGGAGTGAAGTTGTGGAAGACATGAGATGAAGTGCTGAAGGCCAATCTCAAAATGCTGAATCTTATGGAGGAGATGACAGAGGACATTGCTGCACTTGAAACCATTACTGCAACAAAACTGAGACCCTAAAACCAAGGTGCTTTGTAAAAAGCAGTGATGCTGGTGCCATTAAAATGCACCTGTGAGGGTACCACATAAAAAGCATCCAGTACACTCTGTGGAGTGGTTGGCATTAGGAAAGGTATCTGGCTATAGAAATCAAGCCAAAACAGGCTATGGAACTTGATACAGCCCCTGGCCTTACTAGTTCCTGTCAAGCCATCCAACTCATGCCAGCATGGAAAATAGATGTTATATGATGATGATGATGATGATGATGAAGAATATCCAGGGAGATGGTCTTTCTGTTACAAAAATTCAATGACTACAAGCCAGTTTCAAACTGCTAGAGATACCAATGTAATCCATAATTTCCTTGTTGATGACCTGAAGATCTATGCTAAAAATGTTAACAATACCAAAAAACCACTGGAATTAATATTTTCAGCTGATATAGGAATGGAGTTCTGCCAAAAGAAGTACTCATACTTGATTGCTGAACATGGAAAAATCAGACCCTCAAACAGAAAACCTGTACATCAACAGTCCCTCTATAGCTCATGATCTACACGAAAAATGCTACAAATACCTCAGCATTGATGAAAATATTGTATGAAGATGCTGTGCATAATGATAGAGTGACCCAAGAATATTAAACCAAACTAAGAAAAATATGCTTTTACAACAAGACAATATGCATTTGCAGTACCAAGTGATGATTATAATATTTGGAATAATTGAGTGATCTGTGGAAGAAATTCACTTCATAGACATTAAAACAGTAAGATCCTGACATATATGAAAAATACCTCCAGAAACAGTTATACCGACAAGCTCTACATGAGAAGAAGTAAAGGAGTTTGAGGCTTGAGATCAGTGAAAACAGCCTTTGAATGCTGTATAGTTTCTCTCAGACAATACCTGTTAGACAACAGCAATATATAAATCTAGTGCAAAAAGAACATCTTATATGTTGGCAGTGAGTTCCTCAGAAAGCACTCTCTTCTAGATGACTTCACATACACCCCAAAGCAGTTGAACTAATATATCTTAAAGAAAACCTGGATGTGAAATGTTCAGCATGCCAAAAATAGGCTATGCATGAGTATGACTTGAAGATGTCAGTACTGTCAACATGAAGAGCAACTTCTTTTGGACTAAAGACTGTTACATCACATTCCACTTCAAAGGTTATGTATTTGTAAACTAAGAGCAGGAGGATGCTACAAAATACCCAATGAACAAAAGTGAAGCTCTTGGAACCCCAAAATGCAACTAAAAAATATAGATTATGTCACATTTCTGTGGACGACACCACACACATAATCAGCAGATGTCCCAATGTCATCAATCTACTCCTTAATGTGACACAACATTGTTGCTAAAACAATATATAATGCCCTCTGAAAAAAGAAAACTGTCCTGGGATAAACACAGAGATCCTTCCCTCTTTTATTAAATACATACATAAACATCAACATAAGGAATATTAATGGAACATTACTCTCAAAACTTCTGCAAACTGCTAACATAACAGGTCAAGTATTGTTATTTAGGACAGACAAGAAAACGCATGTGCCATCAAGGAGCTCAGCTGCCCTGCTGATGTGAATATCTCTCCAAAAATCTAAGAGAAAGAGGACAATGATGGACAACTGCTTAGAAACCTCCAGCTTCTATAGCCATTTATACCCATTTATACCAATAATTATGTGAATAAATGCCTAAGTGACAATCTGGATAAACTGAAATATTTTTTCTACTCTAGGCACAAGGCCCAAAATTTTGGGGGAGGGGGCCAGTTAATCAGAGTGACACCAGTATGCAACTGGTACTTAATTTATCAACCCCAAAAGGATGGAAGACAAAGTTGATCTTGGCAGAATTTGAATTCAGAACATAAAGACAGACAAAGTACTGCTAAGCATTTCACCCAGTGTGCTAACGTGTCTGCCAGCTCATCGCCTTGGATAAGCTGAAATATCAAAACAAAGAAATCAGCCAGCTAACTCAGATATTACAAATATAATTTGTAAGTGGGGCAGTAAATATATGCAAGACTTTTCTTGAGTTCAAAATGAGATTTTGTTTGCGTTATCTATGGTCCAATGATGGAGCTTTGTATCTTTGTTAGAAACCAGCTTGTTCCTCAGGGGAAGAATTCAAATTATTAAAAATAGAAGAAAACATGCATATAAAATCTTTATAATCATATACATTTATAGAGCAGTATATATTTTTTAATCAACTGACTAAAAAATAAAAGATAAAGTCAACCACATCAAAATTTGAACTCAGATTGCAGCAGTTCAAAACCAAAGCCTATAAAATTTATAAGTCACTTCTAATTTTCATATTAGTAATTTTCAACAAATTTTAAATTCTTCTTTACCTGTGATGAAGTCTCATTCAGCTTTTCTAATCCATTTTCTAACCTAATAATTTGTGCCTGCAGATTGAGGCTCTTTTCTCTCAGAAGATTTACATAGAGTTTAATTTGTTCCAAGAAACTTTTAGGAGTTGTGTAGTTATAACGTCTTTCATTTTGCAGATATAAAACACTTATGTCATTTACAGTTTTGTGAGCATAAGCTAAAAAGTTAGAAACAGATTGACATTTTTCTTCCTGCAAAAGAAAGGAAAAAAAGTACTTGTAAATTATGTTAATAAATAATATATTGATGTTCCTTAATATTATCTTAACATTCATTGTAATTAAAGGTCAAACCAATTGAAAGGGAGATGTAAAAATTATAAAAGATTTTATCTTTGAAGGTGAAGCTAATAGTGATCTTATTAACAACTCATTTAAGATATTTGGAAATATATATATAAAAAAAAAACAACAAATTACTTACACTTAATAAATTGGCTTCTTGGAGGAATCTTTGGCTGACAGAAATCAAAGCTTCTTGTGGCCATTCATGGAACCAGTTGATGCTAGTACAATTTGTAATTGCAGGAAATTTCCGACTTCTCACTCGAAGAGTAGCACCAACAGGTGAGAAACACAAAACAACCTGAGAAAATACAGATAAATTTACCTGTTTAATGGTGGAATGCAATGTAGATAAAGCTACAAATAATAGCATGTAGAATGTTGGGTTAAACCCTTATGATGGAAAAAGTTGAAAACTGCTTTTGGGGTGTGAACCCATATCTATAAACATGACAAATGTCCCATCATGTTTACAGAAGATACAGGTTCATTCATGTCTTGCAGGCAGCCTTCAACTTTTTCCATCTGCAAGGGATTAACCTATATGTTGTTATTTATAGCTTTATCTACTTTGAGTTCCACCTTTCAAAATGATTAATTTCATATTTCACAAAGTTTTAAAATTCTCATGACATTATTTAACTTACTCCATCTCTATCAAACAATATATATGCTTATATATATATATATATATATATATATATATATATATATATATATATATATATATATATATATACAGGTATACCTTGACTTAAGTTGTTTTGATTGAAGTCGTTTTTGATTATACATTGGTTTTCAAAAATAATATATGGAAAAATAAAAATTGAGTCAAGTCATTTAACTTGACTTTATATCTGTCTGCCACAAATATTGGAATCGTAAAATCACTAGAAAACCGTTAAAAGCACATAAAATCATATTACTGTACAATAAGTAAGAATAAAAGCATACAAAATCATATTAAAATACAGTAAATGTTAAGATACACACCATAAAGTAGTGTAGGTTAGTGAACGAAATCAGCTGTGTTGTCTTATTTATTGGTTTTTCACAGCTCTTATTGCACTGTAGTTCTAATATCTACTCTTAGGCGTCGTTGTCACTTGTGACTCCTGCGACTGTTTTGAATTCAGATAAGTTTTTGTCTGTTTATCGGCTACTTTCTCATTCTCATTCATTGGTGACTTTATTTTTTGCCCCCATGGCTTCTAAGAAAATTCATATTGAAAGTGCTAAGTATCATGCTATGATGCTGGAAGATAAACTGGGTATGATAAAACACCATGAAAAAGGTGAAAAAGTGGTAGCAGTTGCACGATCTTTTGGGATGAGTTGGACAACTGTATCGACAATTGTACATAAGGACCAAATTTTAGCACATATCAAATCTGAAGCCCAGGGATGAAGAACACTGTCATCAATAAGACAAGAGGCAAAATCTTTGAAGAAATGGAAAGTCTTCTTTCTCTTTGGATTGTTAAGTTGAATCGTCAGCATACTACTATTGATCAAGAAATCATTCAAGAGAAAGCGTTGTCTTTGTTTGAGGAACTGAAGAAAAAATATCCAGATGAGAAAGATGTAGAGTTCAAGGCAAGTCAAGGATAGTTCATGAGATTTAAGGAGTGAAGAAGTTATCACTCCATTAAGAAGCAAAGTGAAAGTGCATCAGCTAACAAACAAACAGCAGTGGAATTTCTTAATGCATTAAAGAAAATCTTAAACAGATTTTTAACGTAGATGAACTGGATTGTATTGGGAAAAAATGCCAAATTCATTCGAGCAAGGTCATTGCCAGTGCTGCTGGACTGGCTCCTGTGCAGGTGGCATGTAAAATACACCATTTTGAGCGTGGCCATTGCCAGTACCGCCTGACTGGCCTTCGTGCCAGTGGCACGTAAAAGCACCCACTACTCTCTTGGAGTGGTTGGCGTTAGGCAGGACATCGTCGTCGTCGTCGTTCAATGTCTGCTTTCCATGCTAGCATGGGTTGGACGATTTGACTGAGGACTGGTGAAACCAGATGGCTACACCAGGCTCCAATCTGATTTGGCAGAGTTTCTACAGCTGGATGCCCTTCCTAACGCCAACCACTCCA
>NC_068981.1:113241835-113243178 GCF_001194135.2 Octopus bimaculoides | reverse complement strand
GCACATGAGCCAGTCCAGGTGCACTGGCAATGATATCGCTCGAAAATCCTACGACGGCCCCGCACAAGAGCCAGTTCAGGGGCACTGGCAACAATCTCGCTCGAAACATTTCATGTGTCACCCGCACAAGAACCAGTCCAGGGGCACTGGCAAACGA
Source organism: Octopus bimaculoides (assembly GCF_001194135.2). Lineage (NCBI taxonomy): Eukaryota > Metazoa > Mollusca > Cephalopoda > Octopoda > Octopodidae > Octopus > Octopus bimaculoides. The sequence goes on along the minus strand of NC_068981.1, from coordinate 113,243,021 downwards.
TCTCACTCGAAAATCCTACGACGGCCCCACACAAGAGCCAGTTCAGGGGCACTGGCAACAGCTGTAGAAACTCTGCCAAATCAGATTGGAGCCTGGTGTAGCCATCTGGTTCACCAGTCTTCAGTCAAATCGTCCAACCCATGCTAGCAAGGAAAGCGGATGTTAATGATGATGATGATGATGATGATTCATTTCCAAGGAGGAGAAAACTATTCCAAGCTACAAGGTCTCAAAAGAACGTGTGACCATTATGTTGGGAGATAATTGTGCAGGAGATTTTGAGTTAAAGCTATTGCTTGTGTATCATGCACACAACCCCAATACCCTGAAGAACGTACCCAAGGTATATCACCCTGTTATATAGATGGCTAATTCAAAAGCATGGGTTACTGTTGGAGTTTTTGAAGATTGGGTCTTCAATCATTTTATCCTAACAATAGAGATGTACTGTAAAGAGAAGGGAATTCCTTTTAAGGTTTTACCTATCTTTAGTTAATGTTCCTGGCCACCCACAAAACATTGTAGATTTTGACCCCAACATTACTGTTGTATACCTCCGTCTGAACACCATGTCTCTTCTGCAGTTAATGGATCAGAGAATAATTACTACCTTCAAGCATTATTATATGAAGTGTATGCTGTGGCAAGCAATAGCTGCAACTGATCTTGATAAATCCATCACACTTTGTGACTTTTGGAAGAGATATGATATCTACAAGGCTGTACAGAACATAGCAGCAGCATGGAATGATGTATACAGCACAGCTATGAATGGAGGAAGCTTTACCACAATTTGTGAATGATTTTAAGGGGTTTGATAATGTTACCATCAACAAAGCGTTGGTGACTATGAGCAAAGAACTGGAAATGGATTTGGAGGAGGAAAATTTCACAAGTTTACTTGAAAAAGACAAGCAGCCAGTGATGAATGAGGATTTGAGAGAGCTTCACGAGCAGCAAAATAAAGAAGAGGAAGAGCTTCATGAGCAGCAAAATAAAGAAGAGAAAGAGCTTCACGAGCAGCAAAATAAAGAAGAGCCATGTCACTTTACCATTAAGAAAATGCAGCAAGCATTTGCATATATTGAAAAAGGTCTTTCTATGTTCGAGGATATGGATCCAAATGCTCAATGCTTTTCCAAGATTATGGGGGCTTGTCACAAAGCTTTTGCTCCTTATAATGTAA
>NC_068981.1:113241118-113241605 GCF_001194135.2 Octopus bimaculoides | reverse complement strand
ATCTAGTCCATGGTTGTAAGGCGGATTATTTCTAGATTTAAAGATTTTTTTATATTTCGATCCTTTATCTGATGTGTTTTCTTGTTTTCCTTTGTTATCCCAGAAGTGTGCTCTCCAACGAATTCTATTTATGAAAGAATGCGTCTTATGGATAAGCTGCTCCATGTAGATTTTCTTTGGTGGGATAGGTATATCTTTCATGGATATATCAATGTTGAAAGTCTCCATTGGCAGCGGTTATTTATCTGCGTCTATTGATGACGAGAAAATATTATAATAATTTTTTTCCAGAAATGCATTCATAAATAAAGTACAGAACTGGGAATGCTTATTATCAGTTTAGCCTAGAGACAAGTAAATTCGGCCTAGCCTAGCCTAAAGACAAGTTAAGTCAATTTAAGCCATTTTTCAACTTAAGTCATATCTCCTGGAATCAATTAATGATGTAGGGTGAGGTATGCCTGTATATATATATATATATATATAT
>NC_068981.1:113236281-113241018 GCF_001194135.2 Octopus bimaculoides | reverse complement strand
TATATATATAGATAGATAGATAGATAGATAGATAGATAGATATAAAACACATGATGTGTGTCTGTCATGTCGTTAAAACTCAAGATCCACCCAACCTATTTTAATGAAATTTTACACATGCATTACATAGGGTCAATGGAGTGTCATGGGCCAATTTCCAACACTCACTATGCCCCCGCCCCAATGCAGATTAATCAGATTTGAGTATACTGCACTGGGTTTTATCTTTTTTTAGGCCATTTCCAAACGATAAAATATTGACACTACTTATGCATTATAAGTAGTGTAAGATATTTCATGAAAACCCTTTTGTCCAATTTGGCAGAGGAAATGAGAAGAATGTTAAAATTTTTGTCAGCTCTTTGTTGATGCTTCATGTTACCATCCCGCACACTGCTGGGCCATGTGCATGTGTGTGCAACTAGATAAAGGCAGAACAAACTCATTCATCCATTCTTCAGAAGTGCCCTGTTGATGTTTCATGTTTCCAATCCTGTGCAACACAGCATGGCTCAGTAGCATGTCTGCTTTCTATGTCATCCATGTCTGAACTATATATAGTACAAAATGTTCATACAAAAAAACAAACTGCTAACTGTTGTGACTCACAGCCATTTGAGTTTGACTGCGAGATCACCTCCGGAGGCTACGCTCGCCACCTGCAATTAGTCACCCCCTGTTTTCCCTCCCTCATTTAGTCGGACAAGTGAATACAAGGAGTCCCCGGATTAATGATGATTTGAGTGAAATCGGATGCATTTTTTAAAACTCACTTTTATTTATGTTTATCATGTTTAATATGTGTTAAAAGTGTATAAATTTTGAATTTTGTTTATAATTTCTTTCATTCCTGTTGAACCCCACCTTATTTGTCCATGACAGCTTTTTTTCAATTTGGCAGCAATCATTTTTTTACCCCCATCCCCAAGATAGAACAACCGTTTAGCTGAGCTTAAAGAACACATTCAGTTAGCAATGCAGGAACTAACTCCTGAAATGCCTCAAAATGTGTTTCACAGCCCTAAGGAGAGATTTGAAGTATGCAGGGACACAGACATATTGAAACTTTCCAATAAAAGTTCAACGTCAGATTTATGAATCTATTTGTCTTGGTAATAAACATAAAATTCTGTCAGTTTTTTTTAATTTGCTCAATTTCATTAAAATGGATAGATTCTGGAACACTCTGTATGGTGTAGCATTGTTAGTTGTTGCATTGCTCGAGTAAATATTAAAATCAAAGGTCTTCTTGCCGTAAACATCCCATCTTTTTGTTAAGTATATTGTATCAAGGAGTATATTATCCAAAATGTATCTCTCCTTTATAGGCGTGGCTGTATGGTTCAGTCCCATTATGCAGCACGTTGGGCAATTTTCTTTCATTAGAGTTCTATGCCAACCAAAGCCTTGTGTATTATATAATTGCCATTAATGTATTGATATATAAAATAACACATACAACTCACTTATTATTATCATAGAATAAACAAACAGAAGTTCATGTATGAAACTGATCTTTTTTCTACTTCAGTTATTATATGTTTTTTTTCTTATAAAATACACACATGCAGGAGGAGTAAATCTATATATATCATAAGACTTTGAATGTGGCTCCTGAAAAAGAGTAAAAGTAATTACCCAATTAAGGAAGGGTAATACTGCTACTATATATATAAAACTGAGGATGTGTGTGTGTGTGTAAACCTGCAAAACTTCTGAAGTTTACCACTGATTTTCTCCAAACTGAGAACATATATTACTTATGTTCCAGAGATGGTTCTAGATTCTTAAAATTTTTCTCATAATGAATAATGGTGCCACTGGGGGCAGAAAACTCCCTTTCCTAGGTAAACAATATGACTAATCGCATAACTTGGTTACTTCAAGGGACATTATTCTTGATGACATACTTATGTTTGTATTAAATGTATGAACCGATGAAGACTTCAAATTGCGTTAACTAAGTGGTAGCAATTTGTCGGAATAAAAACTGCTTGGAATGCACTATGCTTATTATGAAAAATATGCTAAAATATGTTAAATCCTGAGCAATTATTCAACTATTTTTTTTTAGCTTCAGTATCAGTCTTCCTTCTAAATATAGACGATGCCCATACAAATTTTCTTCAGCTATTGATTACAAACTGAAATATCAGATGTACATTAACCTAATAATTTATGGTGTCTAAGACCCAACCACTTTAGTTAGACCTTTTTTTATTGATTCCCAACCACATCAGCAACCCAGTATCATGTGACCCAACCACGTTTGTTAGAGACTATGTCCTTAATGTGACATACCATATGATGCTGCATGCAAAATTTTCGTCACATGCTGTTTACATGAAGGAGTGCACGGTTGAGCAATGACTATTGATTCGAAATAGAAATATCGCATGACAGTGTTGTTTTGAAGCACTTCTTTGCTAACCCCCCACCCCTTGCCACATCATTTCTTTCATGCAGATTTCTCTCATGTGGTGCTATTGAGTGCACCGACAGGCTTAATTTATCACCTAGGTGTAGTTCTATGCCTGCTGGATTATTCAGCGTGGCAGCGACAGCTGCAAATGAAAGTATATCCACTGAGAGATTTTTTGTGCGTTCAAAAATCACATACACCCCACCCACTTTTCCATGACAAGGTTAGGACCTTGAATCTTCCAAACAGATGCATGACATGCCACTAAGTTCAATTAGCCCTTCATTTACTCCACAAATGTTTTGTCGTCAATGCTGCACTTCCCCATATCACATGTTTCACCTTAAGTATACCATATATACAAACTATGCCATTTAAATCCCAAGCAACGCCGGGTATGTCTGCTAGTATATATATATCTATATATATATATATAAATAATTAAAGTAAAAATGAAAAAGCAAAACGTTTGGCATCACTTGAAAAGGACATTTAATCTAGATAGAAAATATAAACATACACAGTCTCTTAAAGCTGTTTCTAGAATAGCCAAGCATGTGGATCATCATAATGAGTAAGGATTCCATAGGCTGAGTATACTGTCATTGGAGAGGGAGAAGTCAGAGAGAGATGTAAAAGCAAGGGAAAGTTTCCAATCGAGGATATTAGTATATTCCAGTTTGTCAAAAGTGGGTGAAGGATCAGAGTAAAATAGGTATGCATTTGGCAGTTCCATGATCAAATAAGTTATAGGTAATGCCCATTAACAGTTTCAAATGAGAAAGTTTGATGATAATCCATGGCAAGAATTTGTGGTAGTTACCAGTTTCAAATTTGAATAGAGAATGAATGAGGGTTGAATAGGAATATTATACTATAGTGTGGAAGAATGACAGACAGGTAGATGTAGTAGAGTAAATATATACTAGTTAATATAGTGAGAGTATGCATGTCAAGAGAGGTTAGTAGGTATATGTATATAGACAGCTAGATAAAGGGATGAAGAATAGTAGATGTTAGAAAATGTCATCCTTTAAGTGACCACTGGGAAGGGAGTGGGTTGTGATGATAATAAGGTGGTTGTGAAAGATAATGAGGATTAGAGGGGTCCTGATACTAATAAAAGTGGGGGGAGACTTAGGGCTCACCTGGTTATAGTGGTGCTAGAAATAGATACTCATAGCATTAATTTAAAAAATAGTAGTGCTATGAAGATGTATGCTCATTTGGGAACCAAGGGACAAAAATAAAGATTTAAAGGTGACAAATCAAAATAAGTTGAAAATAAAACTGAACAAGAGCACTCAGAGAGTGCAAACCTCCGCCAAGGCAACACCAACATCCTCTCAACGATTAGTCAGAGATGATTTTTAAAATGAGAATATCTGAAATAAACTCTAATGCTCTCACAAACAAGAATACTAAAAATGAACCCGACTGCTCTCAAAAATTAAGTAAAAAATATGGAAGAATAATCCAGACTCCTTGTTTGGTACCTGATCGATCCCAATGGTAGTCATGGAACGTGAAGGTGGGTGTGCATGCCATGTTTGTAATGCTGTATGTGTGTCGTCTGCAGTGGGAATGGGGACAGTTTTCTCTGTGATGGGCTTTTTTAGTCTATCCACTGATATAGTGTCTTTATGACCACTAAGGTTTTATAGTGAAAAATTTATCTGAGAATGAAGGAAAACAGAAAGGACCTGCGTACGGTGCTGTTAACAGAGGTTTAACAACATTGTTGTGCACAAAAATGTGAGTCCAAGAAGTAAAGCTTCCATCAAGGCAGAGCTAGAAATGCAATTATCAAGTAGGTAAGAGCTTTTAAACAGGAGCAATATATTCAAAATTGGTAAAACTAAAAATTGTCAAGGATAAATTAAATTTATTATTGTTGCTGAAAATGTTAGTGTTATTTAATTTCTGAAGAGTTTTGCTGCCGTTTGTTTATGTAGTTTGATTTCTTTATCCATCAGTTTCTACTAAGATAGAGACGCAAGTAAAATTAATAATAGAGAAATGAAAATAAAACTTTGGAAACAGCAACACTGCCATAACTTACTTGGAAACCATGAGCATGCTTTCAAGGGAGGTAATCAGAGAAAGACTTGACTCATGTAAAGTCATCATCATCATCATCATCGTTTAAAGTCCGCCTTCCATGCTAGCATGGGTTGGACGATTTGACTGAGGACTGGTGAAACCGGATGGCAACACCAGGCTCCAATCTAATTTGGCAGAGTTTCTACAGCTGGATGCCCTTCCTAACGCCAACCACTCAGAGAGTGTAGTGGGTGCTTTTACGTGTCACCCGC